>NW_010205797.1:0-12918 GCF_000695765.1 Mesitornis unicolor
CGCTGCACAGTGGGTAATTACAGAAAGCAGATGTCCCCCAGAGAGCTCTGGTCTTCTTCGTGGTGGCAAGCACTTTTCGGGAAGCCGGCGCAGTGTCAGCAACAGGATGCCATGGAGCACACACCCCACTGCTGCCCTGGCCTGGGGACACCCCAGCTGCTGTCCCCAGGGACCCAGATCTGGGCAGGGGCAGTGACAGGACCATTTTCCCCGAGGAGCAAATTTGCCCAGGGAGCACCCGTGCCCTGCCACACTCTTCCCAGCTCAGCCAGCAGCCCAGCCACTGTCACCCCCACTCCTGTGAGCACAACCAGAGGGACAGTGGCAGCGTCGGGATGGGAGCACCGCACTGAGGAAACGATGGATTTCTTCCCCACCAGCCTGCAGTAGGCAAGGAAGAGCTGCTAAGAGTCACCTCCAGCCCTCCAGGAAACAGGGGTGAGAACAAGAAATATCTGCAGCCTCTTTTCAGACCCCAGCCAACACTCAGCACGCTCAGGATGACTGGAAGCAGATTTAGAGCAGTGGTTAGTGACGTTTGCTGCTGCTGCCAACCAGATGCTTCTTCAAACAAGCTTGCCCATGCCAGTGCTCCCAAATCGTCCTCACCGCATCGGGCTTGGTCCCTCCATCCTGTCCCCAGGAAGGACAGAATGAAGACCTGTCCAGAAGAGCATCTGCTCTGCATGGGGCCAAGGTCTCTCGTCCCCTGAGAGCAGGCACCTCAGGGAGCACGGTGGTGCTTTCTGCTCCGGCTGCAGCCTTCTGACCACCTCTGCCGCAGTTTCAAGCTGAAATCGGGGCAGCTTGCAAAACCCCAGAAGGTAGATTACATCTCTGGTGTTCCTGATCTGAGCAGGAAGCAACAAAGTCCACATCAGCACTTTCAAGAGGATGTCTTACCCTTCAACTTGCACTTAACCACACAAAACAACCGGCAAGAGAACACCGGAGCTGTACCAGAGGCAGGCAGCAGCAGGGAGAGGCTCTGAGCTGTGGCAGCAGTGGGATGTTGAACCGCATCTGTCCCTTCTGCAGTGCAGTCAGCCCCGGCCTCCCACACCACGAGCCATAAAGCCGAGGGTGCTCCCCCCCGCCCCACCGCTAGAAAAGAGGGACCACCTCATCCAAGTGACAATATAATTTTGTTTATTTTCCTTTAACACACTGCTGGTTAAAACTGCCAGGCAGTAGATTTCAGAACATTCCCTCAACCAAACATCCTGGGGAAATTAAAAAATAAAACCGCTACCATGTACCAAAAATAAAATAACCCACCCCCACACCCATCTTTTCCCCCAAACTAGTCCCTGCAAAGCCAATGCAATCAGAAATAGATATCTGTGCTTTTCACCCAGGGCCCAAGCTTGCTGCAAAACAAACTAAAAAAATGTCACTGCAAGTTGTTATAACACAAAGCAATGGACAGTAAAAGAAAATATCCTCCTTAAAACCCCTTTGTACTGGTGACAAGTGCAGCTGGAGATCTCTCCCCACACTGTTTCGCCTTTACAGACAACTTAGACCTGCAGCTTCAAGTAGTTTGTGACATGTCCTCAATGCCAACAGCACGGGTCACTTCCACACGTCCCACGCTATGCAGCCCCATGGAGCGCTGGGGCCATCTGCCAACACTAAGAGCTGCTGCGCTGAGGAGACCCAGACATCACATCACCAGCCAGCACCTCGCAGTCCTGGCTGCTGCCTGCTGGAACAAAGCGAATCCTGCCTCTGCCCTCACGTCATGCAGGGCTGCTTTACCAAACTGGCTGTTTCTCGAGTGGGAAAGCCCTGAACACTCAAAGCCCCTGTAGAAACCAAGAAAGATTCAAGCCCCCACTTGCCAGCAAGCTTCCAAATCCTGCTTCACTCCAGTGCCCCAGCTCAGGAACCGTTTCAGTGTGCACATCCCCACTACACGGGGCTGGGAACAACTCCAGGGCAGAGCTCCTGCATTTCCAAGATCCACTCTCCCCGCTTAAGCTGGTTCAAGCTGTACTTTGCCCCTTGCCTCGAAATCTCCATCACACAAACTCTTTAGCAGAGACCTTTGATGTTTGCAAAAGATTATTCACATTTTCTAATCAGCCAGCACTGTTTCTAGGAGGGAGGAAAGCACTTCTGTTTTGTTGATTTTTTTTTTAATTATTGTTTTTTTATAAAGCACTTTTTGGGAAAAAAAAAATTCAAACCCTATCAATAACCTGCAGTAGCATCCCACTGATCAGCCTGGGGACATTGCCACCATATCCCCCCCTCCCAGTCTTCCTCCCAATCTCCAAAAATAGTATTTAATATACAGCAATAAACTCTGAGCAAGCCAGAGTCCCGGAAGACATGGACCTGCTTTCACCTCTCCTGTCCAGCCAGCACCATTTCAATGCGGTTGCTACCGTACTCCTGGGACAAAACCATTTGGGTCCAAGGTGAAACGCAGGCGCCCCAGCCCCGCTGGGCAGCGCGCAGAGCAGGGCTGCAGCACAGGAGGCCCATTGGTATAATCACGTCTCTGAGCCTTCACAGCTCCAGCCTGGCGGTGTTTGTGCCACCGAGAACACCTGTCTGAGCCTATTTGGGATGAGCCAGTGAAGACAGACTGGTGGAACCAGGCTGACGTTAAAAAAGCATCTTTGAATTGTATTAGACTTTGGCATTTGTTGTGGAGATGCAGAAGCACCAGTAGGTAAACTAGCTCAGTGCTGGCCCAGCTCCCATTTCCCTCAGACTCTCAGCAAGGACATTTCCCTCCCTGCCTCAAGAGTGCAAGAAGCAGACTGATCTCTCCCAGATTTGAACACTAAACAGAGCCTGAAACACTTGGTACTTCACAGCTGCTCAGAATCCGTGTCACATCAAGGGCTGAAGCTGCTCTGCTGGTCCTCCCCTCCTCCTGGTGTTTTCCCATCAAAGACAGCCCTGTTCACCTCAGGCTTCCCATATCAAGACATTTCCCTGGCTGCTGCAATCCCATTTCAACCAAAGGGAAGACCAAGGAACAAAGTGTGGGTCCCTGCTCCCTGTTCAGACCCAAACGGTGCAGGGCAAGCCCTTGGTGAGTGAGTTTGGGGGGCAGGACCCCCTCCAAGCCACACTCTGCACCCAGACGCTATAAGCACCATCCGACTACCAGGACCCAGCCATGACTCACTCGGCTCTGAACTGCACAGACACGCAGGCACCAGCCTGTCTGGAAGTTCTCCATCCTGCCTTTGGGAGATTTCTGGGGGAGATCAGACCTGAAGGAGCTCTTCCAGTTCTTATATCCCCTGCTAGGCTTTTTTTTTTTTTTCCCCATTGACCTCAAGGGCTGGGACCAACGATACTTGCTCGCAGTTCTCTGCTTCAGCTGTGACCTCTGGAGCTGGCATCCAGGGACAGCGAGACAGTCCCCAGCTGATCACAGGGGCAGGGAATGCCTGTTCCTTGGGGAAAAAACAACGCAGAAGCTCCTTAAAAAAAAATAAAAGCTTCTTGAAACAGACTTTTATTCAAAGCCTGAGACAAAGGCACCAAAAAGAGAAGGGAAATCATTTGGCTTTCTGCTGACACCTGGGATACGCAAAAGGGTAAAAGCTGCTGTTTTAGTCACACACAGAGAAGGGGAAAATGGCCTGGCTTAAAGGTACGAAAGGAAGGGCTGCCGGGGAGTTAATTAAGACAGGCTTTGGAATCGCTACCCTGAGGCTGGATCCAGGCCCAAAACATGATCGACAATGTCGCTTCCCCTTTATTAACTGGAAGCTTTATTAAAATTGCTTTATCTGCCCTTCTCTACACAACGGTGCCATGAATCAAGCCAGGGTCTGTTCTGACCCGGCTCCTGACACTGCTGCACAGGGACACGTGCTTCATCTGCCTGCTGCTGGCTGGAGGCAAAGCAGCCCAAGCAGGCTCATCTCTAACCGGTCTCAGTGAAACGATGTCTCAGATATTCCCTCAAGCGCCCATGCTGGAAAGCTACAGCCAACCCAAACTTTTTCTTTCCCTGGTCAGGACCAGGTACCTCACTACACCCACCCGGCTGGCTCGTAGGTGTTAGAGATGACCAGGGGAACCAGCCTGAGTACGGCATTCACAGCAAGGCGCTGACTGGTTATCCCCCACCATCCTTCTGTGTTCCCACACGCTTTGTTTGGAGGCTCTTTCCAAGACAAACCCGTCAGGAGGGGACAGACCAACATGGAAAACTGATCATAGCACCATAACGGGGTCAGGAACCCTCCAACCACGCAGACACCAGCTTTGTAGTGACAAAAATGGATAAAAACAGAGCCAAAACAACTAAATAGAAGCCTCAAAGGACAAACTATTCCTCCTCCCTATTCTGATTCAAATAAGACAAAATCATTTGAACTGAGCAACTGGAACACAGCAGAGCACACCCTGTACAGCCTTGCCTTAGGGTGGCTGATGGCACCAAATCCTGGCTGCCAGGAGAAGCAGGGATAAACTATCCTAAAAGATTTGTCTCCAACTTTGCACACCTAAATGCATGCCCCTTTTTTAATGCTAGACAAGGTGCAGAGATTACTGGGTGAGCCAGAAGCTGAGCAATCTCTTGCTTCACAAATGCTTAAATAAAATGCAACTTAAAAGGCCTGGAGGAGGACAGCTCCTTACAGAGAAGCTTGCTTTCAAGCCCAGGTTCTTTGCTTAACAAATCAGTGCAATTCAGCTTCTCATAATGATAAAGATCTGAATGTCTCCATGCTCCAGTTAGAGCAATCCTCAAAACGCTGGAGAATCTCTGCAGGCACCTTCACCAAACAAAACTGAGCTCATACTTTGTAGGTGTTTTATAAGTATTAGGATTTTTACAGCAGCTAGAAGATGAAGCAGACAACTTCAAACTTACCACCTTTTTATCCCAAGGTCTGTTCTTAAGATCTGCTCTCTACAAACCCTGTCTTCTCCCAGTGCAGCAGGGACCCTCTTGCTCCTCCCAAACCCGCTGTTACCACTTGTGTAATTGGAGAGGAGGTAATTAAGGTCCTACTGCTTGTTTTTTAGCTCACAGACACAGAATTCGGGTTAGGCCTATAGCAGTGATGTATGTGATCAGAAAGGCAAGGTTCAGAGCCACTGGTGCACAGAGCAGTGCTTTGACACCTCCCCCAGCTCCCGTTCTGGAGCGGGTGAGCTGACAGCTCGTATCGCAGCTTGAGGGTTAGGAGGAAGCAAAGGCTTCGCCTGCTTGGGCCCAGCAGAGCAGAAAGGCTGCTCCTCTGGTTTCCTTTCCAGCAGCTAGAGAATTTTGCTGACCCTTCTCAGCAAAAAGAAAGGCTGAGCCACTGCAAGGGATCAAACCTAAGAACAGCCGCTAGGAAAACCAGGCCCAGGGAGGAGCAGCAGCAAGGAGGACACTGCTCAGTGCCACTGCTCAGGGCAATGAGAGCACTTTCGATAACAAGAGATAGCATGAGGTAAAGTGTTCTGTGAGCCCAAAGCTCACCAGCATTGAAGCTGACCTGCAAGGACCCAACCCTGTCTGAGACAGATCTTGCTCCAGCACACAGAACATCTCCCTCCCACCAGCCAGAAGTGCTCGACATGTCAGAGGCCAAGGCTGTGGGAAGGCAGCTCCTCAGGGCCTGCAGCACTGCATCAGCAGGCACAGCGAGGGCTTTTGCCTGCTCAGCCTCTGTCAGGCAGGCACAGGCTCTGCATGTGGAAACAGAAGCCTCTTACAGAAATATCCTTGCAGGCAGCAGGTGACCTGGTCTCCAGTGTTCTACTCACTGCCAGATCTCTGGAGGGCAACAAACCACCTCGCTCTACAGTACTGAGATGTTGGACATCTGCCCCTTCACCACAGTGCCCTGACATGCAAAAGGCCAAGCTAACTGAAGACACTGACCAACCCCACTGCACTTCTCACAGCTGCAGGCAAACCTGGTTCCTACGACAGAGAATGAGAGCTCACATTGAGCATCCCTGAGGTTGCTCTGTCCCATGGCACAGGCCGTTCACAGTCACAGTCATGGGGCCCAGAGCTAACCCCTAGGAAGGTCAAGGAACAAGTCCAGAACCTTCTCTCTAGGTCATCTGATTCTCAGCTTCTTCCAAAGGAGAGGTCACTTGCTAGAAAGGGCAAAACAATGAACTGGGCTTAAAATGAAACCTTTGAAAAGAAAAGGATATTAAAGGAAACAAAAGCCATAATCAATACAGAAAGCAAGTGCATCTGATCAGACGCTAACAACGTCAGCCTCTCACAGGCTACAGCAGAATCCCTCTGCGGTGGATCAAACATTACAGTTGTCAGACTAGGAAAGTCTCTCCCAACTGGTGCAGCAAATCAGGCCAGACAAATCCCTCTGCTCCTGGTGCAGCTTGCACTCTTAGGAGGGGAACCTCTCCATGGAGGCTGAGCAGCTAGCTGGAGTCTTGGTATCTTTACGCAGGCAAGTACCATACATCGTGTTGCACGCGTTCAGGGAGATGCTGAGCCAGGCTCTGTCCTCCATAGTCATTAGTCACCCAATGGCACCACACCACTTCCACACTCCCAGACAAAATGTGTACCCAGGCCTGGTTTTCAGAGCTGCTTCCCTGCTTGAGGAACCATATTCCACCTAGCAAAGGCAGAGATCTTGCAGCACATAGCTTTCTCTCGGTATGGGATGCGGCCCAGGACTGCTAGCATCAGCTTCCAACAGCCCCATACACAGCTAGGACTCGGTTTACTCTTGGATGCCCCAGGGAAGGTCAGAGACTGCATGTGGTGCGAAGGGGAAGGCGAGGGCCTCGCTGCTTGCTGGCAGAGGCATGGTAAGCTCCCTCTTACCTGGACCTCCTATTCATTCCAAATTACTAGCTTTTTTTTTTTTCCTTAAATTATGAACAGTATGGAGAAATTGAAAGCAACCATATTTGGTCCAACTCCTTCCCTCCCAGCCCCTTGGCTGATGCTCTGTGGGGCTTGCTCTCACAATCGGCAGAGGCAGAAGAGGGTAGGAATGAAGACACCAAAGGCCACCAATATAGGAAACATGAGGCTGCTGTTGTCCGAGGCATAGGGGTTTGGTGTGCGTGGGCCTGACTGAACTCGGTTCTTATTTGCCTGTTTTTTAACACTGGAGCCATCATCGTATTCGTCTTCATCATCATCTTCCTCTTTTTTCTCCAGACCCGGGTGCGGCTGCAGCTTTGGAACATCTGTTGGACAAGACAAAAGGTTGCAAGGAGGCAGGATGTAAGCTAGGAAATCACCCAAGTCACTTCCTTCCCCTCTCCCCGATTCAGCATGCACACTGGCAACCGGGCACCTGACACCACATCAACACCTCGGCCAGAGCACCCTAGGAAATAGGAGCATCCTCCTTCACAGAGGCTCACATCACTATTTCTTTCCTCCATGATGCAAGAGCATCTAAAGACCCAGTCTACAAAGAAAACTACATCCATCCACTCCATCTACCAGTCTACAAAGAAGTTACAGCAGAAAAGCACACTTAGAGCATACACAATCAGATACCACAGCTGCTCCCTGAGACCTAGTCAAGAAGCAGCACCTGCTGCCTGTGGGACCAGCAGATAGAGGTGCAAACAAGAAAGGCAATGACCCTTTCCACAGATGTTCCTACCTCACACCACTGCATCCCCCAACCCCAGATCTATCAAAGCAGCATGGCCCAACCCCACTCAAATCCAGTCCTCGAAGCCTGAAGCCTAATTTGCAGGTCCCTGCACAGCAAGGTGCCACCTGGCCACAAGGTTGTGCACAACAAACCTTCAGCAGCTCTTGGCAATCCCTGCCCAATAGTAAAGCAAACTGATGCTTTGGTCAGAGAGGGGTCCTAAACCTCCCCTGTTCAGAAGCCAGAGGTGCTCCAGCTCCAGCACAGACTTACAAAGAGGGTGATGAAAGAGCAAGGACTTTATTAGCACTCCCTACTGCTATCCAGAAGAACTGCTGTCTGGGAAAAAACACCGCCCTGCGCTCGAGCTAAGAAGGTAAAACAAACCTCCAGGTAAGAAACGTTCACACTAGCTAAAAGTTCTCTCTAAATGACTTGTCTGCAGGGCTGCTGCTGACATCCAAGGCCAGAGGGAATTTATCTATAGCTATAAGCTAAGACTGACCAAACGTGTTCCCTTCTCCTCTACCCCATAGGCAAGAAGTCCTGAACCAAACTGATTTTTCTTATTCCAAAAATGACACAGCTTTCTGCACTTGGAGGAGTAGGAGGACACTACACATCTATCTCATTCTGCAACTGCACTCTGTGGGAACTTGCTGAGAGAGAAACAGTTTTGGCAGAGGTGGGTCAGCAAGAGCTATGATCTCATGGTCTGAGAAGCAACAGGCTGCTCTCCAAGAGGGAAGAGCCTTCTGGCTCAAAAACTGTGCTTACCTTCCACTGTTCCTTGCAGGATGTATAGGGCACAGATTTTTGGATTGTCATAGTAGCCCTAGAGAAAGTAAAGAAGAAAGTCAGTGCTGTAGCTTTGAGGCAAGAAATATTTCCCCCGCCTACCATCCCCTCTCCTCCCCCAGCACACAGCTGCATCACATGGCTAGGGAAGAAGGGGAAAGGGGAGATCACTGCTCTGTCCAACAAAGCTTATTACCTTTACAAACTCAATGTGGAGCTTCCCCGTGAACGTGGAAACCTCTCCCTGGACACTCAGTTTCCCCTTTTTGATACTCATGGGAATGATCTCGTCATGAGCTGTGCTGTGTCCAACTCTGTCAAAAATGTCCAAGTCCTTCACCACCACGTGGCCATTCAAGCGAACATCAAATACCTTCAGGGTGGGAGAAATGACAGAGCGTCAGAACAGATTCAGGCACATGACAGTTGAAAGGGGAACAGAACAGAAAAGGTCTCTGCTTGTTATGCACCCAGGACCATAAAGCATTGCAGCATGCACTGTGCTACCACATATGCTCCACTCCCCTGGGAAGGATTCAGAGCCCAAAAGCAGCCAGGTAAAGACACTGAAGCATTAACATTGCTTTCAATTACCCTGAAATCTGCCTTCAACTTTTAAAATAACTCCCATGTCTGCTGTTCGAAACTGAGGATAACACACTTTTATTCTGGTTTATTCAGAGTTTTCTTTCACACATTTCTTCCACCTACTGGCTGAGGACCTACTCCTTTCACCTCAGGGTGGCTGTGGCACACCACACCCTAGGGAGTTAAGCCATTGCTAACTAACAGCCTGCAGCAGAGCAGAGAAGAGGAAACAAGCTGGTGAAGGAGCCAGGGTTTGGAGGAGGTAAAATGTTGAACTGCTAACCACATCTGTGAATTCAGAGTGAAAGTTCTCCTCAGGGCTGTAATGACTCAAACTTCGCTCAGCACCTGGGGAATCCCAGCAGAACCACATGAAGGAAGAACAACCAAAGATGCCTCAGCCCTTCGATTTAATCTGAGGCTGCTTTTTGCATCCATTCTGTAAGCCAGCCCCACCAGTTCTGTTCCTGAAATACCTCTCTGGCAGGAAGGCAGCACAGTGCTTAAGAAGCAGGGTTCTAAAGAAGCTGATGGAGTCAGGGGAAAGCCAGACTAAAACACACACCACTTCTCTTCCAGTTTATCACAGGGCTTTGAATTCTTTGTGCTTCTGCTTCCACATTTGTACATGAGGGATTTCAAAAGTGGGCAAGGATTATTCTTCTCTAAAGAGCAATAAAGAGGGCTGAACTTAACTCTGTGCTTTCAGGATCAGTTTGAACCAGTATTGAGTCTTATTACATTTGTAAAAACTGTTGAGGTTATTTAACCCAGATTGCTTCACTGATTCAATCTGTGTAGTAATTCCTCCAACACAAGCATGCCATCGGGTCAAGAACAAGTGTTCAGGAAAAAGGCAAAAACACTTCTTCTGAAAGCCAGCCCAGCCTAAACAGATTGTAAAACTCTAGTGCTAGTTATGTTTGGTTGCACATGTTTGTTTGAATACTTTGTAATGTAATTTTCCAAGCCAACTGTGTATCAGGAATGTAGAAGAGAGCTTGAAGTTTCAGAGCCCATGAGAGCTCTAGGAACAAAGTTAACCATTAGTGCCTTACCTCACTCCTTTCTCCAGCATGCAGAGCTAAAGAGGGAATGTGGACATGTATGGGCTACAGTCATAGCCAGGAAGTCACATCAAAGAGACAAGGAAAGAGCTGTTGCTTACCTTCTGTTGTGACTGTGCAAAATAGACCTCTGCAAACTTCAACACCAGCACATAGTCACCCTCCTCTTTGATGGGAACTTCATAGCCAAAGGTTTCCTCATTGTAACGCTCGGTCTGGTACAGAATCTGATCTTCTGCGTTGGACCGCAAGATCGGCAGCTTCATACCATAGTCAGAAGCTAGATTTCAAGCACAAAACAGTGAGAGGAAGGATTAATTTCTGAGGCACGTGGAAGAGACACTTTATACACTCTTGAAGCACTTACACCCCGGTCAGACCTGTTTCCCCTCCTTGCTCTGACCAGGAGGAGGCACTGCTGGAGTAGAAGCAGAGCCAAAGCCCCAGAACCTGGGTCCTGTAGAAAACCAGGTCCAGACCTGCTGCAGTCTAAGACACAGTAAACTCACTCGTACCATTTCAGAAAGAAGAGTCTTTCACAAACAAGGCACAGACCCAAAGGACTCAGTCATTGACTCCTGCTTCAAAGAAGAAAAACACCTAGAATATTTTTTACAACATTTCCAAATTACAAACTGAGTAAAGAAACAAAACAGTCAGCATAGGACTGACCCGACCCATTCACTCCGCAGATATGAACTTAGCAGTCAAAGGTATCAGGTTATAGAGACTCCCCCTGCCTGGGGAACAGCAGAAGGGTGAAAAGCATTAGACATCTTACAAAACCCTTCTCACCACAGCCACGCAGTATCTGCTAGCTTGAAGACAGGAAGAAGGAGGCAAGAAAGATGCAACACAATGGTTTCCAGAGCACCAGCAGCTCCATCAGCTGCTGTTCTCACAGCCACCCAGCTGAAACAGGCACTGTCTGCAGGCATCTGAGCAGCCCCTGGAGAAAGGCCTACACAGGACAATATCCGTGAAAAAAACAGAAACCTTAAAACTTGCCTCCTGCAGCCCTCAGAAGATCTTAACCCAACTCGACATTTTATTGTGTCAGAGTTACTGTACAAAAGCAAACTGACGTGTGCCTCTAGAGCTCAGAATCAAGTAATTGCCCAGCAAGGCAGGAGCGGGAGGGAAGACTATGGACACCGCCTGCCCACTGGCACTTCAGTCAGGAGAAGTTGATCCAGACGAAGTTCTCTGCTGACAGTTACCACTTCTACCCCATTTCCATGGGAACAGACACTGCACTGGCCAAGACAAAGCAAGAACTACTAACCCAGTGCACGTTGACAAAGATGGAGCCAATGCAAACGAGCAAGAGGAAACGAATGCCAGTTCTTAGTCTCCTGTTTCACACACAGCTCCTCAGGCAATCTTCTGCTTCTCTTTAGCACTCAGACCCGGGCGCAAAGGCTGAAGACACTAATCACCAGAATACAGAGGGTGAAAAGTTTAATTTGTCCTCCCACACAGATATTTCTGGCCAGCTACAGATTGCAGCAATAGTGGACCAAGGACTTCACAGAAGTCAGCTCCTATTAGAGGAAAGCCTGCATAGGAAGAAAGTCCTTTAATAGCCAGGAAGGTAACTGGAGAGGAAGACCTGTTACCTGCGCATCACAGCTCTGTTGACACAGCGGTGGCAGCGAGCTTGATTTCACCCTGTGCTGAGAGACGAGCAGCACGCATTAACCTGCAACTCAACAATGTCTGGCACCTGCCTATTCTGTAATTGCCATCAGCACATTTTGTCCTTCAGGGCACAGCATCTGAACTGAGGCTTGAAAAAAAATAAAGGTTTTAATTTGCCCAGAGGCAGTACAGCCCAGAAATTCTATCCCTAGGTCGTTTCCTCCCAGCCAACAGCATATTTCTGCTGTAGCCATTACATGTCTATCAACACAGAGAGGAGCCCAGAGTGAACCAAACAATGGTGCAATAAAAAGCCATTGAGGGAAAAGCAGCTGAGAGCTCAAAGGGGTAAAGTCTCCTCCGCTGTGCCTGGCACTGCTGGCTGAAGCAGGATTACTGTAACAGCCTGCAGCATGGACACCACAGGCTTTCCTGAAAGGAAGAGCATGCCACACTGCGCTTCAAAATGACCCTTTTTCCTCCTCATTTCAGAAATAAATTGCTCACGTCCACAAGGACATTGTCCTTCAAGTCACACACGAGCGGTCAGTGAAGTAAAGCTAGCCTAAAATGATCAGGGCATCTTGTGTGACTGGGGCACCAGCTTCCATTGGGGTGAGAAACACCTGACAAACTGTATTAGTATTTAACTGTGACCTCCCCTGTGCTCAGATGGCTCTCCACTCAGAACGGCACTCGTGCAGAGCAAGGAATGGCAGTCCTACCTGTACAGCACGGGACAATCCTCACCATCCTACATGGAAACAGTGAAGATTAGACTTAAAAGTCAACAGCCAGCCAATCTTCTCTGCACTCCACCACTCACCTGCTGTCACCTGACAGCAGAAGCAGCTCAGCACTGCTGGCTTTTCAATACATTTGTGAATCAACTAAGTTTTGGTGCTCCAACTAGAAGAAAGAGGCAAAATTCATACAACCTGAGTGGTTTCAGAAGAAGTAGGAAAAGGTTTAGTGAAGCGCAAGTGCAATATTAGTTCTCCATCCTGTCCTTACTGGTAGATAGAAGATTCTACTGATTCAGCAGTTAGAGCAGCTGCTCATCTCCCATCTGCCTCTACTTCTGTTTCTCTCCCTGCCCTGCTCTTGAACACCCTGCCAGGATCAGAGCTCAGCCGCTCAGGGGAGTGGAACAGTCAGCCCACACCATCCTCCTGCCCGGCCCCAGCACACGATCCCCTCCCTGGGGACCTGACTGCCAGCAGCAGGCATGGCCCGGCACCACA
>NW_010205797.1:12949-13275 GCF_000695765.1 Mesitornis unicolor
TCAGCTGTAGAGTGGGTAGAGCATCTTCTCGCTTTACTGGGAGCACTGCAGGCTGGGCTTCTAACTGGCAGAGCTCGCTGCGGAAACTGAGGTCTTTCAGTGGAAAATGGAAAGAGAGGAGCCAGGCGGCTGCGTGCGGCCGGTCTGGCAGGCCCCCTCCCGCCGCCTCCCAGCCGAAATTCCACTCCAGCCCGCGAGGAGCAGCTTCCCCCCCGGCGTTACACAACCCCGCAGCCCGAGGCCCGCAGAGCGGATCCCGCTGCCGCCAGGGTCCAGGGCATGCTCAGTGGGGCAGCGGTGAGCAGGCCCCTGCCGGGCCCGGCGGG
>NW_010205798.1:0-448 GCF_000695765.1 Mesitornis unicolor
GATATATGAAGCTTATAACGTGGCTTTCTAACTAAGGAAGCTGTTTGAATTGAAAAAAAATTTCAGTATTTTGAAGCCTGTTAATCAAAAAACATGCCAAAACACCCAGAACTGTAAGCGATGAAGTTTGTTGGTTTTCCAGTCAGCAGAAAAAAGTCGTCACAGGAATAAAAATATTACTGAATTTCATAGTGGTGTTTTTGAAGAAATGAAATGTTTTGCAAGAGCTTTTAGGCTACGAGAGTGAAAAAGGTGGAAAGCAAGCATGAAATTCTACACACAGCTAGCTTGGGTTGGCTAGGAAAATAAGTTCTAGCGTATGTATTGATTTAGTAATACCTATATAATAAGAAAGGTAAGTTTGCATATCTATTTAGTCCATGATATCCAACATTCCTCTTAAAATGCTGATGTCTAAACAAAACAGAGCTTCAAATAAAGGTCACAT
>NW_010205798.1:577-850 GCF_000695765.1 Mesitornis unicolor
AAAAAAACCCCGGTATTTTACATTAACATGTATTATTCTAGAAGAGGGGAATGTTCTGATCCTGTGAAGAGCTTTGTACTGGGCGGAGAACACCTGAGGTACCACAGGGAAACAGCGGCTGAACGCTAGCAGCAGAAGGCGACATCGCGGACGGCAGGACGACGGCCTCCGAAGACGCTCTCCATAGCTTCTTCCGCCCGACTTGGGGCACTTCCGCCGCGGCGGCGGCCCGCCCAGGCGGTGGAGGCGGTGGCGGCCGCTCCGGGCGCGGGC
>NW_010205799.1:0-247 GCF_000695765.1 Mesitornis unicolor
CCCGGGGGCGACCCTGTTCCGCTCCCCTCCTGGCTTCTTGCGCTTTGAGGCTTTGTCGTTACCTGTTCGGTTTGAGTTTTGGGGAGGTTGTTGTTGGTTTGGATATGGGTTTTTTTTCAGTGATTTGGTTTTGATTGTAGGTTGTTTTTTTGCGGCTTTTATCTCCCTGCTGTAAAGGGCAAGAGCTAACGTTTCTCCCTAAACAACCCCCGATCCTTGTGCCCGGGTGGTCCTCCTTGGCATCAAC
>NW_010205799.1:422-1612 GCF_000695765.1 Mesitornis unicolor
CCGCATCGGGCCCGGGGGAATCGCTCCTTCTCCCGCAGTTCTGAACCTCAGTGTCCTTGGTGCCCAGGACACGGAATACTATTTACTTAGGGTGACTGGAATTTAAAATAGGGTATTTTCGAAGCAGGGCTTTATGAAAAGAAACGAAAAAATAGCCGGAGTGCTCGGCGTCCGGCGCTACCCGCGGGCTGCAACGAGCACCCGCCTTGGCTGCGCTGTTCTGCGAGGCGGCACCTCCAAACCTTCCTCTGCCGACTTCTGTTCCCCCTCTTTGATTAATTTGCTTCAACTGTATACTAAAAGGAAAAAAATTCGCGGTGCGGCCGTCACTTGTGCCTCTTCTCTTCCGCGGGCTCGAATTAACCGGCACAGACGCTACCTTGAAATAATTTCAAAGCTGTTTTTAAATGCTGTTTCTTCCGATATCTTTTCATACTTCTCAAAGCCTACCTCTAATCTCCAGTCCAGATAATACAATAAATTCCCTGTACCTGTGATTTAAGTAATGCACAGAACAAACTAACGTTACAGATAAAAATTAAACCCAAATTCGCTGTGTGCAACCAACCGTATTGCGGCTAACGACGAAAGGAATACAGAGCTTTTTATCGGGAAATTTGAAGAGGGTCACAGAGGCCCCATTTAGCAGTAAATTCCCCGGTAATAAATCGAAACTGCTCTCGAAACTATTTGTCTGTTCCAGGTAGGGATTGTGTGCTTAGTCCCAGCGCATGGGGACACCTCGGCTTCGTTTCTACTCCTCAGTCTGCCCTCAGGCACCTAAGTGGTCGCGGAAGGGCAGAACCGAAGCGCTGCAGCGCGGCTGCATAGGGCGACCCGAACCTGTGGTCACGGAGCCATTTGTTAGGAGCGTTACCTGCACCTACAGCTCCCCTCGGAGACGTGGGCGCCAACAAAACCTCCCTGCTCTGGGTTTTTTGGCGGGATTATTTTAGGTATTACATGTGTTACACGTTGTGTTACGCTGGCCGGGGCACGACGGGCCGCCGAGGCGGGCGGTGCGGGCTCTGGCAAGGCGCAAATCTCCGCTACCGAGGCCGGGGGCAGCGGGCCGCTCTCGGAGGAAAAAGTCACCTTAGGTGACGCGAGGAGTGAGGGAGCGTCCTGCCCCTTTAAAACCCAGTTGCTACCCAAACACAAGTAAACAGTGGGGCTGGCGGGGCGGGCCA
>NW_010205800.1:0-1459 GCF_000695765.1 Mesitornis unicolor
CGCCTTTCCCGGCACCGTTGCACCCTCAGACGCTGCCTGGTCCCGGTACCTGAAACACAGGGACGCCCTGGTCACTGCAGGGAGTTCTATTGAGGGATTAGGAAATACGTTAAGCAGCACAATTCTTTTACAAAAACAGTTTTCATGGCACTATTTATAGCTCAGCCTGCACTGGTTTGACTGATTTTGACCCCGTGGCCTTGACTGAGAAGGGAAAGGGGTCTCTTACACCAGGAGACAAGCTATGTCGTACGACCGCTGCGGGAGATGCGAGCGTTTCCAGTGCAGGAACCGCTGCAGAAGGTCACCCGCCTCCCCCGCTGTCGGTATCTTGTTCTCCTCCGTCCAGAGCTCCAGCGAGGACAGCACCACGGTCACGTTAAGGGGGCTGAACATCTGCGAGGAAACGTGGGCTCAGGGCTGCCCAGTCCTGCACCGACCCCACACCCGTCACCCCAACAGCGGCACAAAAGCACAAACCATTGCTGGGAAAAACCTCCCCATTGCCCCGCTGGGACCCCCCAATGGGATCTGGGTCCCTTCACGAGCCAAGGTCTGGGGTTTAGGTTGACTCAACCCGCTCCTAAAACCAGCTGGGAAATAGGTGGCCATTGCAGCACCCCCCATCGTCTCACAGTAACACCCAGACCGCCACGCTTACGTTGTTGAGTAAATTGAAGACCTGGATTATCTTCTGCATTGCAGCGTTGGTGTCTGAGCCCATGTACCTGTACTGAAAAACACCCCAAGGGGACACAGAAGCGGACAGGGCATTTACCACGGTGGAGCAGAGCAGTAAAGGCTGCAATGATTCCCAACAGCCCATCATGTAAATGGCAGTTACCCATTTTCATTCTGTCTTGCCCACAAAACCCACAGGACGCGTAACTTCGCCAAAGGGAATACAAACCCGTACAAGGGCTGGGGAACCGCACCGTTTCCTGGCAGAAAGCAGGCAAACACAAGCAGAAAAGGGCCGGCACGGACTTACCAAAGCCTTGTCCAAAACTACGAACACTTTGAAGTATTTGGGGGATCGCGCTTCAGCCGACAGCAGCTGAAAAAGAACACGGTCCCCAGTGCCATTCATTTCCATAGGTTATCATCACCTCTCTGCTGCTCGAGCGCCCACCCCAAAGCCGTGTTCTGTGCTGTCCTCAAAGCAGCACAAGCTCAGGCTCCAGCACAACTTTGACATCTTCCAGAAGCCTCTCATTTTTCTGATGCCCCTCATGAGGCACAAGACGAGCAACGACCCACACGACACCCACCACTGGCACTGGCACCCCTGACCCCATCCCCGTCCATCCGGACACCGAACCCCTCCTGGCGCCCGCTCACCTCGCGGTACAGGAACGTCGAGATCACCTCCTCTGCTTCCCGCACCCCCGAGCCCCCCTCGGGGCTGGCCAAGAGGGCAGCGGCCGCGCTCCCGTCGCTCAGGCGATACACGACGTGC
>NW_010205801.1:0-208 GCF_000695765.1 Mesitornis unicolor
ATATCATATATCATATATCATATCATATCATCTATCATCAGTCATCTATCATTTATCATCTCTCATCTATCATCTATCATCTATCATATTATATATTACACGATACAATATGATACAATACAATACTATTATTAATAACTATTATATAGCATATAATTTTATATTTAACAGAAATATAAATGCCCTGTTGAAGGTGTTCGAGTCTTAG
>NW_010205801.1:239-1177 GCF_000695765.1 Mesitornis unicolor
TGGCTTCTCCCTCTGGTTCTTGCTTATTTGTTTCTGCTGCAGTCCCTGTTTGCATACCATTGAAATTCCTCTTTCTGTTAGAGGTTTATATGTCAGAGGCACCTGCGCGATGCTAAAGACTAAAGTTTCAAGCACGTGGTGAGAAGAAAAGAGTTGATGGGATTTCAGGTGTCTGCTGTGACTTTGGCTCTCCTGTGTGAAGTTAAGGAGGAGCCGTTTTGGTACCAGAGCTGGTTGTAGTTTCACATCTGAGAACTCTTTCTGTTCCTTTTTTTCTCTAAAAATACCAGTTGATGCTCTTGTTTTCACACTTCATCCAATCGGTGGACGCTCAGATCGGATGCTGTGTTTATACAGGAAGTTTTTGAGACACACAGCTCTCTCATTAAGTAGAAACTTCAAAAAAACCCAAGATTTTTTCAAAAAAATTCAGGACTTGGTCATCCTCCATTCCAAGTTGCTTGCCCAGGAGCTTCAATTAGGTCTATTTTGACTACTTTGTTTTAATTTTAAGCAAATGCAGCTGTTTCTTAGGCTTTCAGGTTTCTACACAAATCCTGCCCAGTTCTTGGTCCGTGACCAGTCACCAGCTGCATAAAGAGCTGGCATCGTCCCTGCACCATCAGTCAGTGCCTGCAGGACAAAGCTGGTGGCTTCCTGGGGTTCATCTGAGCTCTCCTTGTGTTGCCAGGCTGGGCTGAGCCATCTCCAGTGGCTTTTCAACCCAGAATCACAGAATGGTGTTGGTTGGAAAAGATCTTTAATATCATCGAGTCCAACCATTGAACCAGCCCTAAGTCCACCACTAAACCACGTCCCAAAGCACAACGTCTCCTCGTCTTTTGAACCCCTCCAGGGATGGGGACTCCACCACTGCCCTGGGCAGCCCCTTCGAGTCCCTGAGAACCCTTTTAGTAAAGAAAGCTTCTTGTGCTGAA
>NW_010205801.1:1189-3471 GCF_000695765.1 Mesitornis unicolor
TGAACCGAGTGAGAAATGCCTAAGTGAACTCTTCGGTTGTGAGTGTGGGATCTTCTCCGCAGACGACCCAGGAATGGGAACATCTTCATCTGCCACAGCCATTTCTGCAGTGATCAGTTTATCATAGAATAACAAATGGCTTGGGTGGGAAGGGACCTCACAGCCCCCCCAGTCCAACCCCCATGGGCAGGGACACCTCCACCAGCCCAGGCTGCTCCAAGCCCCGGCCAACCTGGCCTTGGGCACTGCCAGGGAGGGGGTACCCACAGCTTCTCTGGGCAACCTGGGACAGGGCCTCACCACCTCACAGAGAGGAATTTCTCCCTAATATCCAGTCTAAATCTCCCCTCTTCCAATTTAAAGCCATCACCCCTCATCCCATCACTCCATCCCTTGTCAAAAGTCCCTCCCCAGCTTTCCTGTCCCCTTCAGGTCCTGGAAGGAGGATCATCACCTTTAGTGTACAGCTACAGCAGTAATGCAGGTTGTAACCCCTTCCTCCACATCTGCAGTGGTTTCTTGAACAACAGACACTGAACTCATCGATATCTCCAGCCACACCACGTAGGTAGGTCTCGCTGTGCCGAGGAGATGAAGTGGAAATGTGTGTTTTGGCTGGGCAGGGTTGTAATCAGCATCCAGCAGGCCAGTAAATGATGCTGGGTACGTTAATGGCTTTTTTTCTCTGGTGCCCTCGAGGAATTTCTACTTCCCAGGCCACAAAGATGATTTATTGTTTAATTGAAAACCACACGCAAGTGAGTCCCTCAGTTCTCGGGACTTAACGATTTGCTGTTCTTTACTTAATGTAGTATTTGTTGTCCAAGCCCTTCCTGTGGATGGAAGGTTATAAATCGGTACCTGTTTACTCTCTCTCATTGTTTTAGCTATTTCGGTACCTCTGTGTCAGTTTGTGTTAGCTCCTGCTCCTTCTCAAGGGCACCTCTTCCATGTCGGGCTTCCCGTTGGCTGTCAGCTCTGGAGGTGAGACACCAGCGACTGCTGGTTGTCCCTGCAGGACACGGCTGTGGTCGCAGACACCATAAACCAGAGAAGTATGGGAAATTCTGCCTTTTTTTGGTTATGGAAGATGATCCAGAGCTTGGCAGGATTAGAGTCAGAGAATGGTTTGGGTCAGAGACTTTGCTGTGGGCAAAGGAAACGCAGTGTCCATGGGCAGGGACATCTTTCACTAGAGCAGGTTGCTCAAAGCCCCATCCAACCTGAGCTTGAACACGTTCAGTGATGTGTGGGGCACCCACAGCTTCTCTGAGCAACCTGCTCCAGTGGCCAAAGTCTCTTTGTTTTTCTTATAAGCCCCTTTTAATTATTGAAAGGTCACAATAAGATCTCCCCAGAGCCTTCTCTTCTGCAGGCTGAACAACCCCAGCTCTCTCAGCTGTCTCCATAGCAGGGCTGCTCTGTCCCTCTGATCATTTTTGTGGCCTCCTCTGGACCCGCTCCAACAGCTCCATCTCTTTCCAGAGCTGGATGCAGATGGGGTCTCACCAGAGAGTGAAGTCAAGGGGGAGCACTGTCTCCCTCAACCTCCTGGTCAGGCTTTTGTTGCAGCCCAGGGTATGTTTGTCCCTCTGGGCTGTGAGTGCACATCGTCAGCTCGTGTCCAATTCTTTATCCATGTATCCCAAGTCCTTCTCTACAGGGCTGCTCTCCATCCATCCCTCCATCAATCCCTCCATCCCTCCATCATCCCTCCATTGTTCCATCCATCCATCCATCCATCCATCCCTCCCTCCCTCCATCCATCCATCCCTCCATCCCTCCATCCATCCCTCCATCCATCCCTCCATTCATCCATCCCGCCCTCCGTCCCTCCACCCATCCATCCATCCCTCCATCCATCCCTCCCTCCGTCCCTCCACCCATCCCTTCATCCATCCCTCCCTCCCTCCATCCATCCATTCATTTCTCCATCCATTCATTTCTCCATCACTCCATCCATCCCTCCATCCCTCCATCCCTCCTTCCATCCATCTCTCCACCCATCATCCCTCCATTGTTCCATCCCTCCCTCCATCCCTCCATCCATCCCTCCATCATCCCTCCATCCCTCCATCCATGCCTCCCTCCATCCCTCCATCCATCCATCCATCCCTCCATCCCTCCATCCATCCCTCCCTCCCTCCCTCCATCCCTCCCTCCATCCCTCCATCCATCCATCCCTCCATCCCTCCATCCCTTCCTCCATCCCTCCATCCCTCCATCCCTTCATCCCTCCATCCCTCCATCTATCCATCTCTCCACCCATCATCCCTCCATTG
>NW_010205802.1:0-221 GCF_000695765.1 Mesitornis unicolor
TGATGGAACAAATCATCCTGAGTGCTGTCACAGGTCACGTGCAGGACAACCAAGCAGTCAGGCCCAGTCAGCATGGGTTCAGGAAGGGCAGGTCCTGCTTCACTAATCTTATCTCCTTTTAAGACAAGGTGACCTGCTTGGTGGACGAGGGGAAGGCTGTGGACATTGTCTACCTGGACTTTAGTAAGGCCTTTGACACTGTCTCCCACAGCATCCTCCTG
>NW_010205802.1:582-1441 GCF_000695765.1 Mesitornis unicolor
GATGAGTGGCTGGAAAGCTGCCAGGCAGAAAAGGACCTGGGGGTGTTGGTGGACAGCAGGAGGACCATGAGCCAGCAGTGTGCCCTTGTGGCCACAAGGTGGGTGTATTAGAAGGGGTGTGGTGAGTAGGTCGAGAGAGGTTCTCCTTCCCCTCTGCTCTGCCCTGGTGAGACTGCATCTGGAATATTGTGTCCAGTTCTGGGCCCTTCAGTTCAAGCACAGGGAACTGCTTGAAAGAGTCCAGTGCAGAGCCACAAAGATGATTGAGGGAGTGGAGCATCTCCCTTATGAGGAGCGGCTGAGGGAGCGGGGTCTCTTTAGCTTGGTGAAGAGGAGACTGAGGGGTGGCCTCAGTAAAGGTTATAAATATGTGAAGGGTGAGTGTCAGAAGGAAGGCTCCAGGCTCTTCTCTCTGATGTCAGTGATAGGACAAGGGGCAATGGGAGCAAGCTGGAGCATAGGAGGTTCCATGTGAACATGAGGAAAAACTTTTTTACTGTAAGGGTTACAGAGCACTGGAACAGGCTGCCCAGAGAGGTTGTGGAGTCTCCTTCTCTCTGGAGACATTCAAAATCCACCTGGACATGTTCCTGTGTGACCTAGTTTAGTTGATCATGCTCTGGCAGGCGTGTTGGACTGGATGATCTTTCGAAGTCCCTTCCAACTCCTATTATTCTGTGTTTCTGTGAAAAGCACAAAATTACTTGTATGTATAAAACAGTACATTTCATGTTCAATCTTTTTATCCATGTAAGAGTCTGCGTTTTCAGACTTTCACAGAGGTTAGAGGTTCAGAATCTAAAACAACAGTCCTGGCCTTAACAAGCTGGTGGTCAATGGAGAAACACAGAGATAGGGA
>NW_010205802.1:1468-3243 GCF_000695765.1 Mesitornis unicolor
AAGGAGGAATTGCTTGTCACAAATATTTCTAAAGAGAAAAGGTAGTGCTCTGTGAAAAATAGGATTCATGCGCCATAAAGTGTTCTTAGTCTTTGGAAATACTTTATTATCTTGAAATATGACAGTGCTGACATGTAAAGAAAATTATGCTGGAAGATGTTTGCTGAATATAGCAAAATGTTTTGTTTATAAATACTGATTTTCATAAACATTTTTAAATAGTCACTGTGTTTACATTTCATTATACAATTTTGTTTAGAATTTTCACATAGAATATCAAAACATTTAGTTGAAAAATCCCCATTAAATTACATTAAAAACAATTTAAAAGAAAGCACATACTTTTGTCAGAAAAAAAGATGAGGATAAAAAATTTCAAATAACTATAGAGAATTATCTGTATACTGGAAAAATCCAAGAGTATTGTTGCATTCTGTGGAAGATGTAACAGTTCAAAATACTTCACATTCATTATGGGCAGCCAAGTAAATGATATGTTGTGTAGACACAGGCTCTGATAATCAAATTGTGTGAATTGTATGTACTGGAGCTTTATGCATATTAACAACCATGATCTTCATGTCATGCTATTCTGCAATGTAGAGTTACACCAAGCTTTCTGAAAAAAACATTTGTATGCCAACACTGATAGCCAGGATACTGATGCTCTCCTGACTGATCCTGTATTGTGCAGTCAGTGGATGCTACCTGGTCTGAGTTTCCAAACATTGGTATTACACTGAGAGTAAATATGTGGACATCATTCATGTGAATGACAAAGAAAACTAATTTCTCAAAAATTGACACTTATTATTTAGCACAAAGAAGCTTCTGTGAGCTAGCTATCTGACACTCAGGGAGCATCTAACCTTGTCTACCACTAATAATCTTGTGATATGATTAGGTCCTCAGGCATTCATTCAGAAACAGACACATCTCATTCTGTGACCCTGAGAGGAAAAGAAAGAGGCTTCCTGAAAGGAAATAATTATTTGTAGTTTTTGCTCTCTTGTCCTTTTTCTTCCTGTTAAAAGTGCTAAATTTTTACTGGTGTGAAAGCACACTTGGATAATGCAGTCAATTTTGTTATTTTGAGTTATTGCACTGGGTTTGTGTGGCAAGGTTTTGGTTCTTTGAGAAGCTACTAGAAGCTTCCCCTATGTCTGATAGTGCCAATGGCAGCCAGCTCCAAGATGGATTTGCCGCTCGCCAAGCTGAGCCAACCAACAACAGTGGTAGCGCCTCTGTGAAAATATATTTAAGAAAGGGGCCGTGGTAGGGGAAATTGCTATGGAACAGCAGCCAGAGAAAAGAGGGAAAACATGTGAGAGAAACAACTCTGCAGACACAAAAGTCTGTGAAGAAGGAGGAGGAGAAGGTGTTCCAGGCACCGAAGCAGAGATTCCCCTGCAGCCTGTGGTGAAGATCATGGTGAGGCAGGCTGTCCCCCTGCAGCCCATGGAGGAGATATCCACCTGCAGCCCATGGAAGACCTCACAACAGTGCAGCTGAATGTGCCCAAAGAGGTCTGGAACCCTGTAGAGAGCCCACACTGGGGGAAGCTCCTGGCAGGACCTGTGAATCTGTGTAGAGGGGAGCCCATGCTGGAGCAGGTTTGCTGGCAGGACTTGTGACCCCATGGGGGACCCATGCTAGAGCAGTTTGATCCTGAAAGGACTGCACTCCGTGGAAGGGACCCACTCTGGATCAGTTTGTGTAGAACTGTAGCCTGTGGGATAGACTCAGTGTCCTGGTTTGAGCTAAATAAAACTAAT
>NW_010205803.1:0-2186 GCF_000695765.1 Mesitornis unicolor
TTAGGGTGAGGTGGAAGGGTTTGGTTTTTTGATTGCTCTGGCTGTATAAGGCTGACAATTGCTTTTCCCAGGACCGTCTGTCCATTAGTTGGAAAATAAGGAGAGGCTATCGGGAAAATAGTACTGTCTACATTAAGGTGGGAGGAAATAAATAAAAGTGGGAGGAATAAAATAAAGTTCTGCTTACTTAGGTTGGCAGAGTAAGTTAGCTTCAGAAAGTCTTTTATAATGAATATGCAGGTTTTAAAGCCCATTTATACACTTATTTTTAATCCCATTGAGTTTAATTTTGAGGGTGTTAAGGAAGACACCCTGGAAAGGTAGGTGATCTTCCTTTTATCTCACTCTATGAGTCTGTTAGTCAGCTGCAAACTGCACTCCTTTACCAGCCATTCGCAGGTTTTCTGCAATATGCCTACTGCTATAGGCTGCCGTATCAACCTTGACGAGTCTTCAACTTGACAATTGAAGATTATAGGTTTACATGTCCTGAGTCATATTTGAATATGCTGTTCTAATTCTTGATTCATTCATTGCTAGGAAAGAAAAGGGGAAACTGGGAAAGAAAAGGAGGAAGAGGCACGCACACACTTTAGGACGAGGTCCTATAATGATTTTGTGCGTTTGGACTGTCTAATACCTTGTGGTGTTTTGTTAAATAAGTAGTCCTTGTGTTATCAGACACGAGAGAGAAATATATTAGGAGTTGTCTGACACTTTTTGCCAAATAGACATGCTCACAGCTCTCAGAAAAATTGCAAGATTTTAATGAAGGTGCTGCAATTCTCTCTCGGGGGCTCTCCTAGAGCATAGGTACGTGTCCGAGCAGCGAAGTCGGTCAGCCGCAGGGCCGGCGCCTCGTCGATCCGCTCGTGCGTCCTGCCGGCACTGCACGCAGGTGTGCAACCGCCAGCCTAGCCAGCTGCTCTCCTGGGTTTGAGGGATGAGGCAGGATGGGATGGGAGGACGTTGGCGTGTCTAGGGCAAAATGAGAGACACCCATTACTATTATTTTAGTGTAAAAATTATCAGCAGTTCCTGGAGTTACTAAAAGAAGACAACAACACCATTCGGAGAAAAAGGGCCAGGAAAATGTTAGCGCTGTGTCTTATTCTTGATTTTGGACTAGGTGTGATCAACCAGTATTTAGAGACCTCTTCAGTACTTGAGGATACAAGCTGATTTTCTTTGATTATATTTTTCTATCAATTTCAGTGAGATCGTTATTCAGATGATATATTGGTTCCTTTTAGTAGGCATACATTTTCTAAGAATGAATCCTCGGTCTTGTGATGCTACTAGTGACGAAGTAATTTATTATCAAGTTTTATGATCAGGGAGATTTAGCGAAATTTTGCTCATTTACCTTAATGCACATTTAGAAAACACACTTGAAGAGCTACTTTGAGTCCCTACATTTGTGTTCACGGTACGAAAGTTAAAACCTCTGAAAGGTAGTTGCCACAAGTTGTGCCGCACCCTTTCCTCGCTGTAAAAGAACTGCACATTATTATTTTTATTTCCCGGTGTATATAAGACAATACAAATAAGGGGAGAGAGGCTGGGGTGAGACGGTAGCGACAGGGAAAACATACAGGTGCTGCCCTTCCCTCTCTGTGCTCAGCGTGTCCTTCACGAACTTCTCTGGGAAGACTTTGGTCGCAGCGAGGTGTTTATCATTATCCCGATCAGGTCTCTAATGTTTGTGGGATACAGCCAAGATTTGGAGGTGGGAGCGTGTCTATGCGGGGGAAGTGGGATTTCAGCCTCTGTAGCTGGGGGCTGCATTCCCAAGGAGGCGAAAAGGACACCATCTCCACTCATTTCAGAAGGCGTGTTGCAAAGACTAAAAACCACATTTGGTTTTTCATGGAATTTTGCTGATTTCTGCCCACTGAAAACTGCTTTAGTAGGGCTGAATTCTTGCTCTAGAGTGGGTCATGCAGAGGAGAGCGCTGCCGTGATGTGTTCTCCCTAGACTGCGCTGGGTTGAGCAAGGGAGCGCGGTGCGGCCCTTCCTCGCGTCCTAGCTCCTCCGATCGCCCGCGCTCTTCGGGGCCGTGCGGAACACCGGTAGGTGTCGCTGTGTCTCTGCCGGACGCGACCTCCGCGGGCGCTGGAAAGCTGCAACTCCGGCCTGGCTCCGGGGCGCCTGGATGGCCGGCAGCCGGGCCCCGGCGGCGGGC
>NW_010205803.1:2280-3857 GCF_000695765.1 Mesitornis unicolor
GAGTCATGGAGCTGAGGGACACCCACGCCCTGCCAATCTTTTCCACTTGGTCTGTCCCCAGCAATTCAAGCTGATGTAAAGGGAAAAATAATCCAAACCGAAACAAAAACAGGTTTAGTCCTCTCTGTGAGCAAATTATTACAGAAACCAGCGAAATAACTGTTCATTTCAAACCTTAATTTACTGGTTGCTTATTTTATGCCAAGTTATGGACTGATTACGAAAACAGAATAACATAAAGCCATCAGGAAAATTTGACTAATTCTGTTAGTGCTAAAAACCATAAACATCTCATGTATGGAAACTCAACTGCGTTTGCTACTTATCCTAGATTGATGCTGAAGTTAACGATTTGAAATGTGTCTAATAGAGTTTACCGTATGTTATCCCTTTGCTCTCCTCCCCGGAAATTTAACAATTTAGCAATTATTTTAAATATGCATGAAACTTCTGAATATTAAAATTCTCGCCCCCTCTTCCCCTGCTTCTCATCTTGGTTTCTATCTTTCTACCTCTAATCAGGGGATAAATTGATCAGAGACAGATTGGTATGGCTTTGTATTTTTTTCCCCAAAGGAAGGATCATGAGATGTATTCACACTGGATGTGTAAGGACGTCCAAATTATGAATTTGTCTGAAGGCAAAAAACACTGAAAGCAGCCTTTTCCTTACTAAAAAAAATAATCAATTTATTTATAATTTCAAGTTTCGGTTATTCTACCTAAAATTACATAGTTGTTATTCTACAATTGTTCGTTCAAGGCTTTAAATCTCTAGAAAAAAAAAGCCAACCCAGAAAGAAACCCCCACTTTTTTTCTGTAGCTTTATATCCCTTCTTCTAAACCAATCTGTAAATAATGCCAAAACACGTATGTTCAGGCGTAGAGCATATCGACGCAGATCTGATTATGCACGGTTTGATTACAAGATAGATAGAGAGAGCTGAAGAGAGGGAAAATCTAAGTGTAAAATGTTGACTATTTAGATTATTCTAACCATTAAAAGCGTCGCAAAATAGACGAGGAAGGGGATCTATTTCATGTATTTATTTTCAACTCGACGTCTTCTTTCATCTGTAACGATCAGCTGTAACTATTACTCCAAATTCGAGTATTATTAATGCTACCTTTTTTTGTCTGAAATCCGTGAAATCGTAACTTCAGCGGCATTTTTAAATCATATGGGAATTGTACACGCCTTTATTTTTAGCTTTAAAAGGCTAAATATCAGGTAACGAATGTGTGGGGGGGGTTATCATATTCTGCCCGTCAAACTAGCGTTTAAGTGGCAAGTGACTGAGGCAAGACAGCCGTCCCCACGATGCCTGGGGCACATGCAGGGGCGGAGGAGCGGGGGAGGGGCTGACGTGCTGAGGAAGCGGCCCGAGTAGAGCGTTGCCTCTGCAGGAGCTGGCGCTGCTGCCGACTGCGGGGCTTATTCAAATGTTGCCCACTGCCTCTGTGATTCGCGGGAACCCAGGCTCCGTATGGTAATATGGGGCGAGGGAGCAGGTGTGTGGCTGCGGCGACGGGGGTAGAGGCAGAGGGGAGTTGGTGGTGGGGGAGGGAGCGTCTC
>NW_010205804.1:0-559 GCF_000695765.1 Mesitornis unicolor
TGGATTAATGCCCTGCAGCTACACAAACATCGCCAGCGATGTTTTCTTTACAAAGAAAAGAGGAAACAAGGAGGAACAAACAGCATAGGGCGACAAAATCACTGACTGTGGGAGCCTGGGTTTCGGGGGGGGCCAAGGGCACCACGCTCAGCACCATCCCCACCCATTCTGGGACACCGGAGCCACCAGCTCATGGGGCAGGGAGCAGGACCCTCGTGGGGCAGCTTGGTCGGTGCTTGCTCTCTCACCCTGCCCCGTGCGGCAGCTCCAGACCCAGAGCATGGGGGTGGGAAACCCGCACACCCCACCCCAGCCCCATCGCAGCTCTCCAGGCACAAGCGTCTGCGTTGTCTCCCCAGATCGCTCCCAAGGGGCCTTTAACCGGGCGCTGCCCCTGCTGAGGTATTTGGACGCACACCCGGTGCGTGCCGCATCCATTTTTGGATCCTCTCGTGCCTCTCGCCGAGATTTCTTTGTGTTGTCCTTGGCCTTGAAACGGCTCCCGGCCTTGGGGCCGCGATGGCAGAGCGTTATCAGCGGAGCTGCAGCGCCGGGAGCT
>NW_010205804.1:604-1073 GCF_000695765.1 Mesitornis unicolor
AAATAGCAGGTTACCCCCCCCAGCAGCGCCCCGCCGGGACAGCCCTCGGAGCCAGCGCTCGGGTGCCTGCAGGGCACGGCCATGCGTTCAGTTTTCCATCGGCAGAGCCAGCATCGGGGGCACCCGCACCAGCCCCGGGGCTGCTTTGCCCTGGAACTCCCCTCCACTGGGAAAACCCCTCGCTTGTCACAGCTGATCAAGGGCAACGAGAGGGAACTGCCCGCCCGACGCGGATCCACCCCGTCCTCTACTTGGGAGGCAGGGGCTCCCCTGACCCAGCCCCCCGGCAGAAACAGGGAGTGCGAGGATGCACTGGGGAGGGACATCGGCCACTGGAGCCCCCCCATGTGCCTCACAGCAGCTGCAGAGCTGTACAGGGTTGCTTTAAAGAGGAACAACGGGGAAAACATCCCCAAGCCCTCAGTCTCAACAGCGATGGCAGCAGCCGGCAGCGCGCAGGGACTCGGCA
>NW_010205805.1:0-1149 GCF_000695765.1 Mesitornis unicolor
TCCGACTCCTAACATTCTGTGATTCTGTGATGAACCATTCATCTCCATAAAGAGCCTGACTTCATCTTGATAATTCTTCCACAGCTTTGGAATGTGTAGTTAAGTGTGGAAAGTGGTAAACTTCTGCATATAGCATTTAATATATTCAAAACAAAACATTTTGATATTTTTGTTTCCAAATGGCGTATTATCACTAAAGTAATGAGGAAGAAAAGGGAATTGTGCAGTTTGGGTCATGTGAAACATTTAATTTAGTCTGAAAGATAGTGTTTTGTTTGGCTATTTTTCTATTGGCCAGTAAATTGAAAAAGTATATATTCACAAAAATTTAGGTAAGCTCTATGCTTATGGTGATTTAGGAACTGCTGGTGGAAAATTGGTATAAGTTATTTTCTGTTAGCTAAATAGAATAATACAACCTTCAATCTACAACTATGAAGAGATGTAATTTGAAAAACACAGCGTGTTATAGAAATGGATTATGGTTCTATTCCATTCAGATGTGTGATAAATGATTTAGCCTCAAACAGGATTCCAATTAAAGTTTACAGTTTATTAAGCAGTTTTCTCACATTGAAAATCATATTTCATGCTACACTTCAGACCAAGCAAGCTTGTATAACAGTTGTTGAAAACCTTCTACTTTAATATAAGCACAACTATTTTGTTCTTATTACAGCTATATAAATCTACTGTCTGCTTAGCCACCTGTACAAAATTGCACCTAGAGTTACACAGAATGTTTGCACCGAACCTTGAAGATATGTGCTCTGAGACTCAGCTTGAAATTCAAAGTGAATCTAGTCTCTGACTGAGAAAGTTTGTAACCAGTGAGTACTAGAAACCTTGAAGATGTTTGGTCAAACAACAACAGCAACAAAAAAACAGGGGTGCATATCTGAGGACAAGAAACAGGGAGCATATACTTTGTCCCAGTTAGATCGATTATGCAAAAGCTATAACATCTTTTGCACGAGGAGATGCTTTTTTAAGCGTGGTGGTTATTTTATTGTACTTCAATAGGGATCAGTAAATGGAAGGTTCATAGAGACTTGGAGTCTCTAACAACATCGCACAAGATGTGTCGTGGTTTAGGCCCAGTGCACAAATGAGCACTGCAATGCCCCAAAAAGGGGCTAGACAAAATAA
>NW_010205806.1:0-330 GCF_000695765.1 Mesitornis unicolor
CTGCGAGCGGGCGCGCCAGGGCTGCGAAGCCCGCATGAATAAATTTGGTTTCCAATGGCCGGAGCGGTTACGGTGCGAGAATTTCCCCCGGCACGGCGCCGAGCAGATCTGCGTGGGGCAGAACCATTCGGAGGAAGGCGGCTCGCCGGCCTTGCTCACCAGCGCCACGCCGTTGGCCGGCCAGGGCACCCCGGGCGCCCCTCGTTACGCCACCCTCGACCACCCCTTCCACTGCCCGCGGGCGCTGAAGGTGCCCAGCTACCTCAACTACAAGTTTTTGGGCGAGAAGGACTGCGCTGCACCCTGCGAGCCCACCCGGCCCGACGGCCA
>NW_010205806.1:381-2001 GCF_000695765.1 Mesitornis unicolor
TCCGTCTTGTGTTGCGCCTCCACCTTCTTCACTGTCACCACCTACCTGGTGGACATGCAGCGTTTCCGCTACCCCGAGCGCCCCATCATCTTCCTGTCGGGCTGCTACACCATGGTGTCGGTGGCCTACATCGCCGGCTTCGTGCTGGAGGAGAGGGTGGTCTGCAACGAGCGTTTCCAGGAGGACGGCTACCGCACGGTGGTACAGGGCACCAAGAAGGAAGGCTGCACCATCCTCTTCATGATGCTCTACTTCTTCAGCATGGCCAGCTCCATCTGGTGGGTCATCCTCTCCCTCACCTGGTTCCTGGCCGCCGGCATGAAGTGGGGCCACGAGGCCATCGAAGCCAACTCCCAGTACTTCCACCTGGCCGCCTGGGCCGTGCCGGCCGTCAAGACCATCACCATCCTGGCCATGGGGCAGATCGACGGGGACCTGCTGAGCGGCGTCTGCTTCGTGGGCCTCAACAACATCGACCCTCTGCGGGGCTTCGTGTTGGCCCCGCTCTTCGTCTACCTCTTCATCGGTACCTCCTTCCTCCTGGCCGGCTTCGTCTCCCTCTTCCGCATCCGCACCATCATGAAACACGGCGGCACCAAAACGGAGAAGCTGGAGCGGTTGATGGTTCGCATCGGGGTCTTCAGCGTCCTCTACACCGTCCCGGCCACCATCGTCATCGCGTGCTATTTCTACGAGCAGGCTTTCCGCGAGCACTGGGAGCGCAGCTGGATCAGCCAGAACTGCAAGAGCTTGGCCATCCCCTGCCCGCTCCACTTCACCCCCCGCATGACCCCCGACTTCACCGTCTACATGATCAAGTATCTCATGACTCTCATCGTGGGCATCACCTCCGGCTTTTGGATATGGTCGGGGAAAACCCTGCACTCCTGGAGGAAGTTCTACACGCGGCTCACCAACAGCAAGCAGGGCGAAACGACGGTGTGACCCCCCCGGCCCGGCCGCCGCCCTTCGGCTTGAATTTTTGGGGGGGATGGGGAGGGTTTTATTATATATTTTTATTTTTTAGATTTATTAACGGCTAAGGGGTGTCTCTCTTTCTCTTTGAAAAGTTTTTTTTTTTGGTTTTGTAATTAAACCTGTAAATAGCATTTGTAAATTTAATTATATATTTCTATTTAAAGCACGAAAAAGATGGGGGGAAAAAAAGGGAAAAGGAGGAAAAATGGAGAAAAGGGAGGGAGAAAAGGGGAAAAGGAGAGGGGAAAAGGAGAAAAGGGAGAAAAAAGGAGAAAAGGGGGAGAAAAAGGAGAGAAAAGAGAGGAAAAAAAAGAAGAGAAAAGGGAGAAAAAAGGAGAAAAAAGGAGAAAAGGGGGAGAAAAAAGGAGAGAAAAGGGAGAAAAAAAAGAAGAGAAAAGGGAGAAAAAAGAGAAAAGGGAGGAAAAAAGGGAGAGGACAAACAATATAAAAAGGAGAGGAAAAAGAAAAGGAGGGAGGAAAAAAGAGAGAGAAAAGAGGAAAAGGATGGCGAAAAAGGAGAGGAAAATGAGAAAAGGGAGAGAAAAAAGAAGGGAAGAAAAGGGAGAGAAATGAGGAAAGTTTGGGAAGAAAAAGGAGCTGAAAAAGGAGCAATTAAAGTGAGAAAAAGGGACCGAGCCGTGC
>NW_010205807.1:0-215 GCF_000695765.1 Mesitornis unicolor
CTTTGCCTTGGGGACGCCCGGCCGGGCCTGCTGGGTGCCCGGGAGCACTCGGGGCTTTCAGTGGCGCCGATGGCCGTGGGCGCTGCCGGGACGGTGCTTTGGGCGCGGTGGGGTCTGCCGTCCCCTTTTTTGGGAGGAGGGTGGGGGTGTCTTTTGTGGGGAGCCCCCAGCAGTAGCGTCTGCGGGGGGAGGCGGGGCTGGTCGGCCGGGGTGGG
>NW_010205807.1:260-10108 GCF_000695765.1 Mesitornis unicolor
GCTGCTGGCGCACCGCGGTCACGGGGGGGACGGGAACACGCGGGGCAGTGTGGGCCGAGTATTTTTGTTTTAATGAGACCTGTTTCTTAGTTGTTGGCTCCATCTTCTGCTGTACGGTATTTTCGTTAAGTTTGGGGGTGAGGTCAGGTGGGTAATACTTGGTGGGGCTGAGAGTTCGCCGGGTGGAGCACAGCGTTCGGTGGCTCTCGGCTTGCGGGGTGGGGGGGCTGCAGGGCTGGTGGTTGAGGAGCGCATCTTGGGCTGGATGTGGAAATGCTGTTTCACTGTGGCTTTTCAGAGTTAAGTTTGGGTTTGTAATGTGTGTTTTCATAGCGTTACTGATAGGTTGAAACTTGATGTAAGGTTACCTGTGCTCTTCATTTTTTTTTGTAGGCTTTTAGGGCACATTCTGGTGGCATCCTGTCACCAAACTACCCTTTGTGTGGTCTCCTAACTAGTGTGGGACCTGGTGGTGTCTTAAAATAAGCTTGAAGGGGAGGGAGCATTGAGAAAAATCAAGGATAGACATATGTGGGGCGTGAGGATTACAGTCTTAAGACATTGTAATGGACTTCAGAAGCCAAATGTCTGATACGGAGAAGAATTTCTGGACTAGAAAATGTCCCTTAGATACATAATGTTCGTATTTCAAGACAAGAAGATAATTGGCCTTGGGCCTCAAGCGGGTGTAAGTGAATCTCTACAGCAAGCACTAAATGTTTCTTTTCCTCTCTCCAGTCTCACCGCAAGTTCTCGGCTCCAAGGCACGGCTCTCTGGGCTTCCTGCCCCGCAAGCGCAGTAGCCGGCACAGGGGCAAGGTGAAGAGCTTCCCCAAAGATGACCCCAGCAAGCCTGTCCATCTCACTGCCTTCTTGGGGTACAAAGCTGGCATGACCCACATTGTCCGTGAAGTCGACAGACCTGGATCCAGTACGTATTGATGGCTCTCCTAATAGAGGAGGTAGTTTTTGTTTTCTTTCTGAATGGCAAAAGGTGACCTGTTTCTTAGCACCTCAGGATCTTAGTTGTGGCTTGTCTGCATCCAGCTCAAAGTCCTTGAGAGGGTGGTGCGTAAAGGACCTAAACCCCTCCTGCTTTAATGTGATGGCCAAGCTGCAAGACTTCATGTTGAGTAGTGGCTGTCTTGATGCTTCTGCTTGAGATCCGCAGCCTCAGATTTTTGCAGGGCAATTAATTATAATTTATGAGTGGGTATTTTTACCACGCATCATCTTTGCCTTTGTGAAAAGGACTTAAATCATGAGCTTTATTTAATGTGAAGGACTTGCGAGCGAGAAAGAACGGATGATGTTTAAAAGCTGATGCTGGTGTTAATTGTGGCGCTGTGTTTCTGTCTTCACTCAGAGGTGAACAAGAAGGAGGTGGTCGAGGCGGTCACTATAGTGGAGACTCCTCCCATGGTCATTGTGGGCATCGTGGGCTACGTGCAGACTCCTCGTGGTCTGCGCAGCTTCAAGACCATCTTTGCTGAGCACATCAGCGATGAGTGTAAGCGTCGCTTCTACAAGAACTGGTAAGGGAGCAGGGCTTCTGCTGTTGACTTAACCTCATGCCGTGGTTTATTTTTTCTGCTGGGTTGCAGATGATACTGGGACAGCTTTTCAAAGAGGCTTTTCAGCAGTTAGTGTTTGGCCTTGATGAACTGGCTGAGTAGTGGGATAGGCTGTAGGAACGGCTCTGGGAGGGTGACAGCATAGTGTTGGTTAGTGCCCTTCTTGGCATGGAGGTGACAATGTTGGGTTTTTCCTGAGAACGCTTTAATGGGCTACACGTGATGATACTTCGACGGGCGGACATAAGGAAATCGCCTCTGGCGCTTGTTGTTGAGTGTCGAGTCCTGACTGTAGCCCTGTTTTCTCAGGAAAGGGGAAGACAAGCATTGCTTCTGATCACTGTTCCAGGCACTGTTGTTGTGATTCAAAGTATGCACGTTTGCCCAAGTGTGGCTCCAGCATGTCTGCAGCTTGCAGCCTGTATGTGAACTTTGCACGCTGAGAAAGACGTCAGAGTAGAGCAGTAATGATCTCAAGGGTGTTACAGTTATGACCTTGCTGTTGGGCATAGCTTGGCTTACAGGAGGGGGGGAAATGGTGTTCTGAAGCAGTTAGCAGTCATTTGACAATTGCTTTAAAGATCTGTTTTCTTCTGTTACTGTTCAACATCTCTCTACAGTCTTTTGTCCTGTGTACTGTGAATGTTAATGTGCTTTGGAATTCATGGCAGCTCCGCTCAGCTCTGGCGACTTTGCCTCTGTCTGATGAGCTCCAGGCTCCGCTTGCCAGTGGAAAAGAGTCCTTAGAAGCTGGCAATGAGCCGAAACCTTCTGAGGTGGCAGCTCCTTCCGCTCGTCCCCACTTCCCAGGGGGATCGATGAAGGGCTTAGCCAACCCTTGTCTCTGCTCTGCTCCTGAAGGCACAAATCCAAGAAGAAGGCCTTCACCAAATACTGCAAGAAATGGCAAGATGAGGAGGGCAAAAAGCAGTTGGAGAAAGATTTCAATAGCATGAAGAAATACTGCCAGGTTATTAGAGTCATGGCTCACACTCAGGTAAGTATCTGCAGGACTCAGGTGGCTACTGAGTGTACAGCTAAGAGAGCAAACATAAAGTGTGATCCATCTCTGCAGGGAGATTTCTGCCCCCACCTCGCTGCAGCTTGATGCTGTTAAACATAATAGAAATGCTGGTACTGGTCATTCCACTCACAGGATGCTTGAGGAGCCTTGAGGGCAACCATTGGCAATCTTCTGAAGCAGTGCTCAAAAGAGACTGAGCCGTAGTAGGAACTTCTTGGACTCAGTGCTGTTGTATCAGAACATGGAGACCTGGGCTCTCATAATTCCAGCTGCAAATGCAAACAGCCCAAACACTTGACTCTGGGGTTGGTGTGGTCCGCTACATTTCAGGCTGTGTTCTGTAGCAACCACACTCAGAGGCTTTTGGTGGCTTCTCTTGCTCAGCTGGAGGAGGTGTAGCTCTGAGTGATGTGGTGGTGGCTCCCTTAGGGACCAGGGCTCTGCCGGACTTTCTTGGGAGGTGCAGTTAAATCTTCAAGTTGTCTGTAAGTGCAGTAAAATTCCAGTTACAACATTGCTAATTTTACTAGAATTAATTTCCCATACTAGACAGCAAAGGTAGTGTTGCAGCTGCTGTTGGTTCTTGTATCAGGTACCTCTGTGCTAAACATGGAAGTAACTGTAAATGTGGTTCTACCCAAAGCATCCTTCAAGGTGGTGGGCTTTGTCAAACAGTGGTTTGGGTTGGTAGGGGCCTTTAAAGATCATCTGGTCTAACCCCCTGCCATGAGCAGAGATGACCTCCCACTAGATCAGGTTGCTCAAAGCCCTGTACAACCTGACCTTGAACACTTCCACAGGGAGGGAGATCCAAAACTTCTCCGAGTAACCTATTTCAGTACCTCACCACCTTCATCATCAAAAAAATGTAAATAATTGTTCCTTATGTCCATTGTAAATTTACCCTCTTCCAGTTTAAAACCATTGTCTCTTGTTACCTCCTGTCCTTCCTGGATGGAGTTTGGCTGCTGACTGGGGGGAGGATTAGAAACACTTGTTAAATCTATATTCATGTGGATGGCATGTAACTTCCTGATACTGGGAGTTGTCACTTAAGCCAGAACACAGCATTTCCCCTTAGTATAGGGCCTTTCACTTCAGTATGTTGAAGTATATCTTGCAAAAAGCTATGTCTAGTTAAAAAATCGGGTTAGGCCAGGACTAGAATGATACTGGGCTAGTTAAAGAGGTCCATCTTGGAAGAGCAGGAGCTAAATTTCATCCTTTGTTTTCCTAGATGCGTTTGCTTCCCCTGAGGCAGAAGAAGTCTCACCTGATGGAGATCCAGGTGAATGGTGGCACTGTTGCTGAGAAAGTGGATTGGGCCCGGGAGAAGCTGGAGCAGCAGGTGCCTGTGTCGACTGTCTTTGGCCAGGATGAGATGATAGATGTCATTGGCGTCACTAAGGGCAAGGGATATAAAGGTAAAAGCATGGAAGTTCTCCTCTTTGAGATCAGGATACAGATGTTAATAAAGTTTTCACAAGCATGTGGGCTAAGAGCTGAGGAGGTAAATCCATACTGCTGTCACAGTTCAATGATGAGACCATGGAATGAGCGCTGGGCACAGCGCCTGACATCTGTGAGGAGTCATTCCATGCTGCCTTCCTTCTGAGAACAACCCAGGGACAGCTGGGGAGGGAGTGGGGGAATTCCTGGAATGCTGGGTCTGGGCTTTCCTTTTGTTGCCCTGGGACAGCAGCTTGAAATGTGGCTTAAACTCCAGTTGAACAACTTGGTGACATCTCAGCTTGACAGTAGTTAGCAACACTGCTTTGGTGTCTTTCAGGTGTTACCAGCCGTTGGCACACCAAAAAGCTGCCCCGCAAGACTCACAGGGGTCTGCGCAAAGTGGCCTGCATTGGTGCATGGCACCCTGCTCGTGTGGCTTTCTCTGTGGCCAGGGCTGGCCAGAAGGGCTATCACCACCGGACTGAGATCAATAAGAAGGTTTGTCTCTCTGAACTGCTGGGGAGAAATGAGAGCTGGCGAAGGTCACTCGCTGTGACAGTGAATAGAGGGGAGAGTTTTGCCTTGGACGTTTCATTCTTTTAATATAATCCCAGAGGGCAGTAAGCATAGTCCCTTAGTTGGGATGACCATAAAATTATTGTATGACCGCATGTTTCCAAAGTGCCACAGATGTTTTTCTCCAACCTTAAGTAGGATTGTTTGCAGTTTGGCTAATGATGAGCCCTTTCTCCTACCTTTCGCTAAGTAGAAATTCTTTTTACATTTTCAGATCTATAAGATTGGCCAGGGTTACCAAATCAAGGATGGAAAGCTGATCAAGAACAATGCATCAACTGATTATGACTTGTCTGACAAGAGCATCAACCCACTGGTGAGTTGCTGCAGCTCTATGGAGAGAGTCTGTGAGCTGAGAAACGGGCCTGGTATAAGTTAAAAATTGAGTGAAGAGCTCTTGAGATAAAACTGGGCTGCTGTGGGAGGTGGTGTTGCTTAGTCATTCTCAGTATTGACTTGTGGAACTTGCTAATTGCATTTGATGTGTGGCAATATTGTAGAGGGATGTTGCAAACCTAGAAATAATACTTGTAAATAAAGAATGACTTAGTAGGGAGAGCAGCTTTTGCTGTTTTGTTTGCCTCTTGTTGCTGCTATTCATAGCAAAAGCCCTACAGCAACAAGTAAACTGCTGTGTCAAGAAACTCCACCAGCAAAAGGTAATGCTGGAAATGGGCTTTCAGTGAATGGGGAATTGCTGAGCCCCAGAAGTACTGTGAGAACATCAAGCTGTAGGAAGATGTGGTGGCTGGCGCTGCTTTATAGAGCACTGACTGTTCTCTCTGCTCAGGGAGGCTTTGTCCACTATGGTGAGGTGACCAATGACTTCATCATGCTGAAAGGCTGCGTTGTTGGGACCAAGAAGAGGGTCCTAACCCTGCGCAAGGTGAGTACTGCAGCCTGGAAGACTGTTGGACACGTGCATGCAAACCCACCTCATATTAGTGACCTCAGGAGGAGCGTGAGGGGCTTTCCCCAGTTAATTCTGTCAAGGGCTGTTTCTGGTGAAGGGCTGGGAGTTCTAGTTGACTCTGAGGGTGCTGGGAGGCCGACTCAGGCTCACCTGCTGATGCTGCTGTGGGCTGCCCAGTCTTCAGCCTTGAAGGCCAAAGGTGCAGGCTGGCTTCTTGGCAAGCACTCCTTCTACCTAAAAGCAGCTGAAGTGTGAGGTCAGAGTGATGGAGGTGCTGGCTGTGGAGGTGATGGGAGGAAGTAGCCAGCATACTGGCAGGCTGGGAGGCTGCTGCTGCATTGCTCACTTGGCATCTCTCTTGTAGTCCCTGCTTGTGCAGACCAAGCGCCGGGCCCTGGAGAAGATTGACTTGAAGTTCATTGACACCACCTCCAAATTTGGTCATGGCCGCTTCCAGACTGCTGAGGAGAAGAAGGCCTTCATGGTAAGGACGCTTTCTGAAGCTGACGGGTTTTTGTGTTGCGCATCTGTTGTCTTTCAGCTAATGGCAGTTGGTAGCTTGACCTTTGGGCTGCCAAAATTACTGTGAAACTTCGTGTAGCTTAAGTCAAGATGGTGTATCCTGCCAGCTTGGCTATAACCACAGAAGGGGCTGTGGGTTGGGTTTCCCCTGTGACAGCACCACAAGTCCTTCAGTGAGGAGGCCTGGAACAAGCCCTGAGCGGTATCTGGCACCTGTGGGCAGTGGCTCTGTGCTGCATTTCTTCTGAGAGCAGCTCCAGGGTGGCAATTTGTCACTCCCTGGAGAAGGCAGGTCTGGGTTCCTGGGTGCAAGGGCCTTACCGGGTCAGAGGCTGCGCAGGAGCTTCCCCACGAGGTGGCAGCAGCACTTTGTTACATCTGAAGCCATCAAACCGGTGCAGCTTGTCTATCCCCAGTTCAGCTTTCCCCCAAAACCTGCAGCTGTGGGGATGGGGCTTGGGATTTCCAGTGGGCTGCAAAGTTCAGGGCTTTTTTAAAAAAATTATTTCTTTGCAGCAAGAGGAGAAGAAATCGCAGCACAGTAACTGGGATGTGATGTGGTCTTTGGTGCAGACTGCTGTTTACATAGTTTGTTTTTATTATTTTTTTTCAGGGACCACTCAAGAAAGATCGCATTGCAAAAGAGGAGACAGCTTAATGTGTGGAACAGTCTGGTGTCCTGTGGCCTGTGTGCTCTCAGACCAAAAAATAAATATTTAAAAGAAATTAATTTGTCTCTCTTGGTTTAAGCATAGCTGTGTCACATCTGGTGCTCTTGCTGCAGGCCCTATGTGTGGGACCACCCATAACAAAGAAGCAAGTTAAGCTCAAATTCATGAGAAATCCCACTTGTAACAGGGTCCTGCAATGAGAAGGAAGATGCCATTGCTGTTTTCAGAGAGCATTTTGGGACAGAGCACAGCTCCTCTGGTTGGTTGTGTGACATAGTGAAGCAGCAGCATACTAAGTGTGTCTGCAATGACTGACATATTCCACATGTTAATCCTCTGCCAGGTGGCTAGAGAGCTCCTTTGAATTAAACGGGTTTTGAAATTAATGACACTGCTTCAGAGTGTTGAAACATCACTAAATTTTGGCTAAGTGGCTGTTGCCATGGAAACCCTCCAGTTTCTGTATGACAGAAGGGATATAACCTGCACGCTGTTTGCTAGTGCAGCTTCCTGCTGGTCTTGAGAGCTGCAGAAGGCAGTAGGTAAGGGGACAAATCCCCACCCTGCAGCAGCCCTGTGTTCCTGAATCCATTTTCAATCCCTGCAGAAAGACGCTGGTGGTGGGAACCCCTGAGAGCAAAGGAAGGTGACTCCAAGGAGGAGGGTGAGCCATGAGTACTGCTGGTGTTGCATTACTGCATGGCTCAAAACGCTCCATCAGCTCCTGGGGAGGGTTTGGTGGGTGTTCCCAGCCCAGTTAACTGGTGAGGGCAGAAGGATCCAGCTCTGTACTACACAGCACCAGTCCCTGTGCTGCATCGCGGTTATGGAGGCTGAGGCCAAGAAAGGCAGTGGTGGCCTGGAGCCCTTGTCTGTCTCCAGCCCAAATAGTGAGATCACTTATGCTTGGGACCACAGCCTGACTGAGGCTGGTGTAAATTTAGATAACAGCATTGGTGTCCCTTTACTGACCATAATTGGAAATGTCGTAGCATTTGAGGCAAACCCCCCCCAGATTCACCACATGGATACATAGCGCTGCTCTGAGATGGACCCAATTCGATGCTATGCCCTCTAATTGAAATGGGGAAAGGTGGTTGTAGGTAAGGTTTCCTGTGGTGATGCGTAGGAGCCTTTTAAGAGTTAAAAGGTGGCAAGAAGGAGGAAAAACATTTACCTTGTTTCCCTAGAAACCAGACTCCATGACTGCACAGGCTGGCTGGCTCCCTGTCAGCCTCCTTTAACACATGAACCTGCTGCCTGATTTCAGCCAAGTGTAACCAGAGAGGTCTCACACGCTAATTTGTATTTGCATTTTTTTTCCACAAGTCTCAAACCAGCAGGTAGGTAGGGAAGAGCCTTGAATTAGCATCCCCCCATGCAGGAAGGTGGAACTTTGAACCTCGGTCCATCTTAAGGCCATGGCTTTATAAGCAGCTCTGAAGAGTGAGGTTTTTCTTGCTCCATTAGGGAGCCTTAGGTGGTCTTTTTGCTTGGCTCTGAGATGGACATTTTAAACCATGTATGTGCTTGCTGGCTAGCGAGCGCCTGGCTCTAAGCCAGCCCTGTCTGCTACTGCTGCTTTGATCAAACCAGTCACGTGTGTTGGGGGGACTGGGATTGTTGGGATAAACGGTGAGGTGCTGGGGATGAGCATCCATAGAATCTTTATAGTATCACAGGATGATTTATTTAGGTTGGAAGGAACCTTAAAGATCATCTGGTCCAACCCCCTGCAATGAGCAGAGACACCTTCCACCAGACCAGGCTGCCCAAAGACCTGTCCAACCTGGCCTTGAACACTTCCAGGGAGGGCATCCTTGCTTCTCTGGGCAACCTGTGCCAGTGTCTCACCACCCTCACAGTAAAGAATTGCAATGAGCTGTGCACTGCCTTGGTGAAAATCCATAAAAGTGCCTCATTTTATCAACCTTATGATGAGGGCTCAAGTGGAGGTTTGGGGAGCTGGCAGTATTTTGAAGTGGCAATGGTAGCGGAGGGAATTTTTAGTCAAATTAGCACCTTAGGAGAAGGAAGTGGTGCTGAAGAAATGTCCTCGTTGAAGATGTTTGATGCATGTCTATCAGGAGGAGCTGCTTCGGCCTGGGCCCCAGTGCCAGCCTTGGGTTGGTTTATTCTTGAACTGATGGATGCTGACTGATAAAACTCTGGATGGAGGGAAGAAAAAGCCCACGAAAGTGTTTTTTAATCCTTTTCCATCCTGGGGACAAGAGGACACCCGACGTCAGGAGGTGGCGCTCCTCCCTCTGTAGATGGTGTTTGGGACACTTGTCCCCAAAGGCTGGCCGATGGGGCTGGCCTGGAGAAAAACCCTGCTTGGATGAAGCCAGGTCACCCGGGCTGTGTGGTCCCTCTCGGACCCTCCGAGGGCTCCCTGAAGTCCCGTGATGCCCCTCGGGGGCTCTTTGCTGGGGAGCTCCTGGGATCCAGGTTTGGAAGGTCCCTGCCAAGCCGTGCAGGTGGGTGGCAAAGCTGAGGAACACTGAGCTGGCTTGGGCAAAGCTTCCCACTCCCAATGCCTGGGTCTGCCTGGCAGCCCTCGATCCCCCAGCCTTTGTGCTCCTCTTTTGGGGACAGTCTCCAGTGCAATAGGCAGCAATCAGTGCAGGTCACGCATTGGTCCAGCAGCTCCTGAGAGCCCAGAAACTGTTTTTAGGGTGGCTTATGTTATTTTTTTCAATCCATCTTCTCTCAACATTGAGTTTTTTCCCTTCAGCATGGTTATCTCACCCCCGTGCAGCTCCCCAGGTGCCGTGGTGGTGCTGCATGAGTGCATCTTCCCTGCTCCAAAATGGCCAGCTACTTCTCAGTCCGCTCAGAAAAGATCCCACACCCCGGAGATGCTTGGACCAGCATGAGCCACAGGAGGACAGGCACAGCCTTGACCCTGCCGAAACAGCACCAGGCACCGTGGGAACGTGCCCCATCCCAGCTGGTGCCAGGAGGGCCGCGGCTGGGAAGAGGGGCTGGGTTTCACGCCCGGGACCTGGTGCTCCCCAGCTGCCAGGGGCTGGGCCCAGTGCTCCCAGTTGGGAGAAGACACTGCTTTTCCAGCCATCCCGGGGCGCATCTGGCTCCGGCACTGCCTCTTTCCC
>NW_010205807.1:10139-40835 GCF_000695765.1 Mesitornis unicolor
GGAGATGAAACGAGACACAGCTGCGGCACTGCAGCGGAGACTTAGAAGCGCATGAAGATGCCTAGGGGGGAAATAAAAAAAAAAATTGAGTTCAAGTCGGAGGTCTTGGCTCCCACACTCAGCTTCACAAGTGGCCCAGCTGACGCCTCTGCCTCCTGCCCCGGCCCCTGCCTTTGATCCTGGTGACAGGCAGAGAGCTTCAAGTATGCTCGATGGGGGGAAAGGGGCTGACGAAAGCCCCCTGGGGAAGCTGCACCCGGGTTCATGCGTCGTGCAATGGCTTTTCTGCTGGAGCAGCTCCGCTGGGCTTTTCTGAGTGCAGAGAGCGTTTGATTTGCAGCCCCCTGAGCCTGAGAACTGCTTTTCTACCTGACACCTCTCTGGCTTCCCACCAACCCTTAGAAGTCCCTGCGGAACCTGAGGGAGGATGGATGCGGCAGGGAGATGGGTCCCCAGGGAGGTCAGGCCCTTCCTGCATGTGGTGAGGGGGTGGCAGGCAGCCCTGCTCCTGGGCCACAGCCCCATGGGCTCCCTAAATTTCCCCTGTCCCCATGGCCACCGCAGGTCCTCTGCCATTGGGTGTCAGCGGTCCTTGTGCAGCACTGCTCCCCAGCCAGGCACTGAGCTTACGGGAGCCCACATGAGTTTTGGAAAGTCTTCTCATCCTCCCCCAGTATGGTGCTGGGGAATCATGTGTTTCTGCAGTAGCCACTGGGCACACTGAGGAAGACTAAATTTATCTCCCACCACCTCCCAACTTCCCCAAAATGTGGTGCAGGGCTGCCCTCCCTTCCCAGTGGGGACAGCCGCTGTGCTGGTGTCCCCAGGACTCCCAAGTGCCACTTGAGAGGCAGCTCTGGGGTTCGTTCCCCCCGACTTTTGAAATGTCTATTTTTTAACATTTTTATTGACACCAGTGGCGGTAGAGACTGAATAAAGCCAAAAAGGGCTATTCCCTTTGCATGTAGCTGTGTGTGTGGCTGGTGGGAGAGGCTCCCCCCACGCTCATCATCTCATAGGGACAAAGCCGTGCGCTCCTCTCCTGTCTGCCACCACGGAGGGCTGGATGGAAACCAAGGTTCATTATCCCCTTGGGAATCAGCCAGCAAGCGGGGCCCCGGCAGGCTGGATCAGCGAGGAGCTGTTGATGGCGGGGAGGTATTTATAATCTTTGTTTAGTTCCAGCAAGGCTGGACGCCCACTCCCGCTTCCCTCCATACAATAAGATCAAACAGCTCCGGGACATTTCCTCGCTCCTCACAGATGAAATCCCTGCATCTGCATCCCTGCTCTGCCCTGCCCAGGGCTGCAGCCTCTTCCTTCACCCGAAGACCAGGAGGATTGCTGCTGCTGCTTCTCCTGCCCCATAATAAGGGATTTGCTAATTTTTTTTCCATCCTTCTCACCCTCCGTATAGGGATGACAGGACAATGTCTTATCGGGAGCAGGATCCTGCTCCTCTCTCCCAGCAGATGCCTTCCACAGGTGTCCCTGGTGCTGGGGGGAGCTATGGGCAGGAGCTGCAGCTGCTTTTCATGTGTCGTCCCCCCACCCCCCGGCCAGGCTCACACTCACTCTTTCAGCAGGTCCCTGTGATCTTGGGGGTAATTGCAGGTATCAGGTCCAGGGCAGCCAAGAGGGGATTTTTTTGGAGGGGGGACAGCAAGGGGCCAGGGAAGGATGGAGCGGAGGGGCTGCTAGCAGGATTTTAGTGCCGTTTCACCTGGGTCCTGCCCTGCTTCATGTCAAGGTGCTGGCTTCCCATTTCAGGGTTTGCAGCTTCCCCCTTGCAATCATACACAGCACCTGTGGAGACTGGGATGACAGCCTCGTTGATGACAGCCTCGTTAATCACAGCTCCTGCACTGGCCAGGACTGGGGAGGGAGTGTGGGGATATCCCAAAGGGGTTCCCTTCCCTTGGCATCTTTGCCCCCCTCTATCACATGCTGCTTTGCTTCTTGTGTCCCAAATTGAGCCAGACCTTCACAGCATCTCCTCCTGGAGCACACCAGGGTGTCAGGCTGTGCTTGGAGGGCAAAAATATGCACGTTGTCCCAAATCTGACCCTTTGGCATCCCTTCTTCTTCAACCTGAGCCTTGTGTCCAAAGGCGAATCCTAGGTAAGGCCACCCTATGCCTCTTTCCTTGCTCCAGGGCGCTGAGCTGGGTCTCCCAGGGGCAAGGGCAGGGGCATGGGATGAGTGCCAGGGCCTCGGCCACTGGAGGAAACCGGGGAGACGGTGGCAGGGCAGGGACCCAGGTGTGAACCCAAGCAGGTAGCGGGGCCGTGACTCAGCCACCCCAGAGAACACGCTGCAGTGCCCCAGCTGCTGGCACGGCCGTGGCCAGGAGGGCTCCGGCAGGGAAAAGCCAGACAAGACACCAGCCTCTGCGTTTTGGTCCAGCAGCCGCACTCAGCTGCCCCAGGGCTGCTGGGGTGCAGCAGCACTGAGCTTCAAGTTTTAGCTCATTTCATTTCCATGAGGCAAAGCGCCTCTATTTCTTCGAGAACCAAAGCTTTTCCTCCCCTCCGACCAGCCTCATGTCAGAGTCCAACAGGGTCCAACCATGGAGAGACCACTTCTCCTTGTAGACAACCTTCCCTCGTCCTCCCCTTCCTCTGCAAAGAGTTAAATCTCTCTCTCCAATTCAGCACTTTTTCCCCTCCCTCCCTCCTGCCCCCGGGATAATGTTTAACCGAGCCCATTGCTAATTAAATATCGATGACCTCAGGCAGGTTTTGTTATCGTCTGGAAACACCTGATGCATGTGTCACCAGCAGTTTTTCTCGTCTCAAGTGCACTGGCAACCCTTGAACTCCCGCTGGCTTTTCCCTTCCCTCCCCACCGCCACCGCCGGCCGCCCCTGCCCGCGGGCAGCGGGGCTGACAGCTGAGGCTTGGCGGCTGTCGAGCGGCTTGTGTGGGCTCGTCATCGTCGCTCCTAATTGCAAGGGACAAAACGCGGTAGGAAGGAAAGGTTTATTCCTCCTCTCCTTTCGCAAAGCGTGGCCATTGCTGCCCCCTGTCCACCGCTGAGTAGGCTCAGCCCAAACTCAGTGGACCTTCTTATTTTGGGCTGAATCTGTGCTTTCTCACCCCATGTGGGCATGGGGATGGCCCAGATGGGAACTGAGCTCTCTAAAATATCTCCTGGGCTTTCCCAGGGGACCGATGAAGTCGCACAAGGAGAGGGATGCCCTGTCCCCTCTTCTGCTGTCCCCCAAGGCAGACCTGTGTCAACACCACCAAGGCTCAACAGGCTGGAGCTGAAACTCTTAAAGGCTGAGATGGAGAATGGGATAGAGGGCAAAAAAAGAAAGGTAGAGAGAAATGGGAGGCTGGGAAGGAGTTGGAGATGTTCTGGAAGGGCACTATTGGAGACAAGATGGACTTTTACAGGGGCAGAGCCATACCATAGATGGGTTTGGGACAAGTGGCCCCCCCAAGCTAGGTCCCCAAGGGGACTCCTTGGGAATTGCACAGCAGATGGGGTTTCCTGCCAGCTCCACCACCTTGTGAACAGCCCCCGAATCTCGCTGCACAAGGAGGTCTCTCAGCCCTTCAAAAATTCTCAGGGCTGGTTTTCTTCATGGCAAAGAGCAGGGGTTTCACTGACACCATTTTCACACTCCATGGTATAAATAGCCAACCTGAAAAACAAAGGAAAACTCCCCACGAAGCCCATGTAAGGCAGAGCTGCAGTTGCACCATTTATTTATTCGCTCAGCATAGCTATTTCCTGCCTCTGTTGCTCAGAGACCTCCTGTTTTGGCCAAAAGTCAGCTTTTCCTCCCTGGCCAGGAATTTATGGATCAGCAGCACCGCTGGTAACCAGGGGATTACAAACCCCTGGCCTTGACAGGACGTACTCATGCCTATGGCTGGCCTTGGTCACACCAGTTGCTCCAAGGTCCTGTGCATTTGTTGTGCATCTACAGTGTAGGACAAGTGGTCATCTCCCCTTGGAGCAGCAAGACCAGGGCTGGAGGGATCAGTAAGGCTGGAGACAGCGTCCTGCTCCAGCTCTGCTCCACAAGGCTGGTGTTTGCTGAGCGTTGCAGCAGGCAGGACTTCTTTGAGCTCCTCCATGCCCAGGGCGTCTCTTGCATTGCATCACCTCCAAGACACCCACAGCCCCCGTGGGAAGCAGATGCCCCATTAAAGCAGGGCACGGCAGTGTGGTTTCCAGGCCATAGAGCCAGCTGGGATGCCACTAAGGTGGTTTTTGTCACCCACACTCAGTTTTTGGTGCCCCTCAAGCTGCAGATCCCCACTGTGCAAGGTGATGGGAGCACTCGGTTAGGGGTGAGCGATGGGGAGGGCGGTGCAGACACCCATGCGTGCACAGACCCAGCGTGTCCAACAAGCCAGCGTGGGGCCACAGACACGTCTTCTTCAGGCTCCAGCTGCATCCCCGCTCTGCAGCTCCTTCCCAGGGCTTGCCGCTGCCTCCAGACCTGCCCATGCACCGGTCTCCGCATGTGCTTCCTTACTTGCTTCAGGCAACATTAGCCAGGCTCTCTCAGGCCCCATCTTCCCTTGCCTCAGCTGCACTGGGTGGCTTTGTGTGGAGAAATTTGGGTGATGCTTTCCCCCATGGGTCCACCAGTGCGCTGGGAGAGTGGCAGCTCCTCTGTAGAGAGCGGCAGCAAGCAGCCAGAGATGGGGCCTCCTTCAGAAGCACAGCTAGACCCAGGAGAGGATTTTGGGCCACCAGTGAGGGTTCCCCAGATTTCAGATCTCTATCTGCGGTGCTAAGCAGTCCTATCTCTCCCTTGGACATGCCTGGGGCAGATGGGTGGACACTCAGGGCCAAGGCTACTTGCACAGGAGCATGTTTGCAGGTATTACATCCCTCTGGCCTGCAAGCTCACAGATGGAGCCGGCTCACAGTTGCCCCTGAGTGCTCCCTGAAAATGCTCTGTCTCCTGGGAAATGGAGCTGGGTTGGCAAAGAAGAGCACGGTGTGGTCCCTGCTGTTCTGCTGACCACCATGAGCTGTCATGGGGATGGTCAGAGCTGCTTTGCCTGGCCACTATGGCCAAGGTGTGGGGATGGACAGAATTGCCAGTGGGCAGCAGGTCACCCAGGATTTCCTCTTTCTGTCTGCTCATTCCCCTGACTGAAATCCCTGCCATGCACCAGTGGCCCCAGGAGATGGGGAAGAGGGGTTGCCAAAAGTTGGCGTGAGTCGGCCAGGGCCCCCGCTCAGTCTGGCTCCGGGGAGGGTCCTGTCCAGCGGACTGTCTCCTTGGTCATTGTTATCAGAGTAATTCTCCAGCAGCTTGAATCCTGTTTTTGTGCCGGTGTTGCCTGGCTCTACGGGAACAAGAGGGGAGAGAGAAACACAGGAAACGGCAGCGACGGAAGCAGAATCATCTCCTGGAGGGAGCGAAGAGCCGCTGACGCCACCAAGGAGAACAAAGACGGAGATTCAGGAGGGCTTATGCACAGGCTTGTGCTGGAGAAGGTCCGGACACGTCGTCTCAGTCCCAGCTTATGGCACAGCTCCCGCCCCTCCAGCACCCTGCGTCTGCCCCAGCCTGAGTCCCCTGCACCCAGCTCTGGGCTGCAAGGAGACCCAGGGGAGCCCAGGGTGGGGATGGCAGGCAGCTGCAAGCCAACACTGATGTTTTTGGCACGGGGAGGGCATCCCTGGGGGATGTCCTCTCTCCTGGCCCCAGCTACCGGAGCTTTGGCTGGTGTGGAGGAGCAAGGGTGGCGTGGGCACCAGCCTCACTGCTGTCTCAAAGCTCTCCCTCTAGCCACCACAAAATGCCAGGGGGGCTGTTCCCATGCCCCATGTGCACAACAGGCCCTCTGTCCCACAGGCACAAATGGAAACTTTGAGTAGAAAGGCCACAGGGCCTGGCTGCTGGTCTCACCCAGGGCCGGGAGGAGCGTGCAAACCTCTGCCTTGCAGAGTCATGAGCTGCCCCTGTCCATGTCCACATCCACATCCACATCCACAGGAGATCCTTCCTTTTGGGTCCCAAGGACGCCCCCGTGCACTTCCTTTCCTAAAGTTATGGGTCAGCAGTGCCAAGAGCTCTTCCTTGGGCCCAGCCCCTCATCCTTGGGGAAGACCAGCCTCAATGGGATCTGTCTGCACAGCTCTGGGGCAGGAAACCTCCTCTCCTGACACGGAGCAAAGCCCTTGAGTCTCTCAGCCTCTGGCCCTGTGGGACACAGGTATCCTGGCTTGGCTGGGCTGGGGAGCTTGCTAAGCCCCGTGTGTAGCAGTGGAGAGCAATGACAGCGGTCACAGTCTTCTCCTTGACACACTTGTGCCAAGGAAATACCACCCATCCAGTCCTTGTATCCCTAATTGCAAGAAAAGGATGTGTACTGCAGCCACCTACAATGAAGCCCCTCCTTTCCTGTGTTACAGGGGGCAGCATTCACATCTCAGAATCTTCCACAGCTGAGGAGCAAGAGCCCATCCCAGCCCCACCAGAGACAGACCCTCTTGGTCCATAAACCCATCCCCAGGACACGTACACTGCCTGCTCCAGGGCCAGAGGGAAGGATGGCCCATCAGCGACATCGTTAGGCTGTTGGGTACCACTGATGCTGGGGAGAGCATCAGGGACTGTGGAGCCGTGCAGGGCGGCACTGCTGGGGGGAAGCTCACAGCACCCCTACTCTGCTGCCTGCAGCAAGGGCAGAGCAGTCAGGATGCTGCTGCCTGCCAGGAGTGCTGCTATTCCCAGGGTCTGCCTTCGTGAGCAGTGTTTGTGGCTGGAACACAAGAGCAAAATGTCATGGGCTCCTTATCTGCAACGTATCCGGGTCCATTTGGTACCCACTCAGCCTCCAAAAATAGCGCCAGCAGAGGGAAAGAATACATCCCTAAAATAGCACCGCCACTCGGGCTCGCCAACACTGGAGCTGACACCTGGTCAAGTGCCAATCGTGGCTTTGCAGGGAGATTTCAGGTCTATTCTCCTGCTCTTTCCCAGCCTAAAATAACAGCCGTGACCTCACTGTGCCGTGGGGCGAGCAGGTGCTTTGCAACCTCTGTCCAAAGCAGGGCCGGCTGTTCCAGGCCACCCTGGGCCACCTTAGACCACCACTGGCCATTGCCCTGCATGAGTCCCAGGTGAGATCCCTCTGCCCATGCTGCCCATGGCAGGACAGGGAGGTATGAAGCCATAGAGTGCAGAAAGGGCCAGGTGAGTCATCCCAAGGGATGCAGTCAGCAATGCAGAAGGAGCGGTCCAGTCTGCCGGACACCTCTTCCGAAAAAGGAGAGCTACAGAGGAGGAGGAAGCCAGGAGGAAGGAAGACCTTGTTTGTCTGTTCCCAGAGCAGCACAGGAACGGCTATATGAGGAATTACCTGACCTCACTAACATCTCCGGATGCTCTTCACCCCCCTTTCCCCATTCAAGCCTCCCCCCAGCTCCTGCAACCCTCCCCCTCACCATGCTCCTTTCTGCCTCTCCTCTGAGCTACCCCAGCACCGGCAGCTGGTTTCCGCCAGGCTGTGAGTCCTCTCTTACCTCCCTATGCTCCAAATTTATCCACACCTGCTCTTCCTCCTGGAGGGACCACGTCCATTCCCCATATGTCGATCCAAGAGCCTGGCTCTGTCTGGCAGGGAAAGCCATGGTGGGTGACGATTTTCATGGGCTTCCAGTCATGGGGAGGATGCTGCAGGTGCAAGGTGGATTTGAGATGGTCTGTGGGACCCTGCTTGGAAATTGGAGGCTCAGGAAGAAGGAAATTCGGGCTCTGCGTCTGTCACTGACACACGTTGCAGTACATTCACACCCTACATATCTCAGTTTGCTCTCTGTGCAGCCCCTGCCTCACGCAGTATCTCACAGCCAGACTTGTCAGCATCCATGAAGGAGGAGTGGATGACCATGAGGCAAAGGTTTCGTGCTCTTTGTAGACTACTGCTTCCTCTCTTGCCGGGCCCTTTAGAAGATCTGGGCAAAAATGTTTATGCAGAATACAAAAGGTTTAAGGATGTGTGTTGCGTACTGAGGGATGAAGCCCGGCATGAGATAAATGCTGATGTGGAAGCAGGATCCAGCACTGCTGCTCTTTGCATTGAATAGGGTTTCCTGGGGCAGGTGGTGGAGCTGCTGAGGACAGGAGGGCTGGGAATCATAACGCTAGGATGCTCCCAGGGGATAGGACACAGCCAGGGACTGGTGTGTCTCGGAGCCAGGGATGGAGGCACGTTCTGCTGCAGGACAGACCTGGGGGCTGTCACACGTGTCCAGGAGCAGGGCTAGGAAGGGAAATGTGGAAGGGCACGCAAAGGAAGGGGGAATCAGCAATGACATTGCACTGAATGGAAGTTAGAGCAGGGATGTTTTCGGGAGCAGGGAAGGTATCTCTTTCAGGGACCGTGCTGGCGAGGGAATAGATGCTCAAGTGTACCTCCAGGAACAGAGGTGCCCCAAAAAGCAAGCTTGAGGGATAGAGGGAGGTGGAAATGGATTGCTGAGGCACACCAGGGAGAGCTGAGAAGGTAGGGAGTGGTAAAACGTCCCCACCAAGTGTAAAGCTTTGTCTTCCTCCAGGGAAGACCTGTTCGACTGGAGACTTTCCAGTTCTTTGCAACCCCATAGCTCTCCATCAACCATGGTTAAATCAGGAGCTGAGACTATTCCAGGCTGGACTAGGAGGAAGAAGGAGGTCTATGAGTCAAAACTGCAAAGATAGCACCCTCGAGGAAGCTAATTTCAAGATTGGGAAGTATCTTCTGGAACCACAGGTTATTTCTAGACTTAGGAAATAAACCCAGTAGCCCACTGGCCCAGAAGGGACCACGTGGAGGTCTCATAGCTCTGAATTAAAAAATTCATTGAGAGAGCTGAGGTCATCGCTCATTGCAGAGGACAGGAACTCAGGGAAAGGAAAAGGGGACCGGATGCTTGGCCAAAATACCTTAAGAAGTGATGTTAAGGATATCCCCTCTCCTCCAGAGCCAAGATGTGACGGTACCTCCCCGGGGCTCCATGGACAGCAGTGGTGAGGGGGTCGCTTGCAGCAGGTGTTCCCAGGCGGGGTTGCCCCATACATCTTCCTACCTCCTCCATTTTTCCAAAACTTCCTCTGCCAGTAGCATTTGTTCCCCCCTGCCCCCCGTTTCTCATTTAGAAACAAGAACCGGTGATTGAAACCTTCTGAGCCCACACAAACAGGATATGTGTGGGTCAGGACTGAGTGGGGAGCGGCATAGTGGCAGAGGGGTGAGATTGCTGACCCAGGAGAGGCCATGGGGACGATGCAATGGACTTTGGGACTTTGGGAGGTCTGGAAGAGCCGACAGGCTGGTGTTGCGGCAGAAGGAGAAGCAAGAGGACAGCCTGAACATCGTGCCAGGCCTGTCTTGTCTTTGAGGGACTTTACAAGCACATAAGCCAATCCTATTAGCATGGGGATCAGAAGACCTGAGGGGCTGTGCCCAAGGTCCTTGGCCTGCCTCTGTCTTGTAGCCAAGTAACTGCTGAAGGACTCAGGTCACCTCATGCAGGGAAGGTAGTACGGTCCCTCTGCCCCTCTATCATACACATGTGAGTGCCTGAACTTTAAAATCCTCAACAGAGCCCTGTGAACTGTTATCCAAAGAGGGAGGCGTGTGGTCAGAACACACAGAGGGATGCACAGCTTTCCTGGTTCCTGGGAAAGGAAGCCACCATCTGTTACCAGAAAGAGGAACCTCAATGGAAGAGCAATTTAATTAGATAATCTATCTAATTATGACAGGTGACAGGCTGCGAATTTCCCTCCTGGAGAGACCTTTGGAGAGACCTCAAGCAAGGATGCTCCTGACCTTGTCCTTTCAGTCAAGGCCAAGTTCCAGAGCAAGAAGAGGGGCTGCAGGTTCTGAGCATCCTCCTCACTGATCCCAAGTACCTGACTCCACTGACTGGGGGGGCAGGTGAGACATGGCCCCCAACACAGCCAGATGGCTGCAGCTCAGCGGAAGCTGGGCAATTCCCAAGGCCCTTGCTCCCTCTATGTGCCCCCCCCCCCCCGCAGTACTCGGATTTCTATCCCTTCCCTCTGCTGGGATGAAGATGTGGTCTTTGGAGACCACGTCGTGGGTTGCAGCTCTCAGTGGCCAGGTGGGACACTTCTGCAGGCCTGGCCTGGTCATCGGCACCTGGGGATGGTGGAAACCAGTAGCCAGACCACGTCTTCAAAACAAAGCACACCTGATCTAGGACCAAGGAATCGCACAGCACCATCTGCTGAAGGTCCAGCTTACCCAGGCAGCTGACTGTGTCATTCTTCCGCTCTCCCCACCCCCTTTTTTTCCTGAAGACATTTCTAAGAGATTTTTTTGTAAATTGTCATTGTCCATTTTATCCCCAGTTCCTAGCCAGGCAAAACAAGGCAGGCATCTTGCTGGAGACAGGATAGAGGACTCTTGGAGTTAATAGTTTTCCCCATTGTCTTCCAAATGTGTGCTGAGATGTCCGTAGCTGGGGGACTCATTGTGCTGCCTTCCTGCTTGTTTTTTCCAACAGTCTCCAGTGAATAAGAGTAATGCAGGGCTCGTAATACACTTTCCATGACCTCTAATCTTGCTGTACAATCTATCTCAACTGCCAGGCCGCATACAGTATTCGTTAACTGCGCTTCCACCTTCATCTCACCTACAAAACCCAGCCCAAACCTTTCCCTGCCTGGCTCCAGCTTCCTTTGTCTGGACCACCACCTCCCACCACCTCCACTCTTATCCATACCTTCAACTCGCTCCTCCCTTCTTTCTGCTCTCCTGAGCGCTCTCTTGGCCCGCTTGCCCCTGAGCACTTGGTCTCTGGAGGTGTTGGCATTGGAGTGTGCTGTGGCAAGGAGGTGGCTGATGCTATTGAAGATGTGCTTTTTATATTCAAGAGGATGCTTGCTGAGGACCATCCTACATCCTTGCTCTACCACGAGCGGGTCGGGGCGATGCGCATCGCTCCGACCCACTCGTGGCAGAACAAGGAGGTAGTAACTCAGCTACCAGCTTTGGCAGCACAACAGGGAGCCATAGCAATGGCAGGAGGGGACTTCAGAGCTGACAAAGCCTTGGGTTTTCCTTCCCACCCTGGCTATGAGCTCACTCTGCCGCGTGGGCTTGATGAGATTCCCAGATGCAGGGGCACAATGCAGCAGGGAAACCCTTGTTCTTCTGCGGTTATTCCACACAGCTCCTCTGGGAATGTTTGCCCTTTCTTCTGCTTTCCTGCCACGCCGGAAGCCCTCAGGTGTCCCTTGGCTAGGACAGCCACCTGGGCTTCGGGGATGAGTCACCCCCTCTTCCCTTTGGCAAGGACTGGCAACAAGCAGTGGGAATGAATCAGAGGCTGGGAAGGCTGAGGGACCAGCGGCCCATCCCCAGGCATTCCGGTGTGCATGTTCCAGACACAGTACCACAGGGGACTGGGCACTGTTGAGGGGCACAAACTGGGGACCTCAGAGAACAGAGAAATCTCCCAGTTGTCTCACTGGAAGCTGTGCTCAAGAGTCCCTTCCTAAAAGGACTGCTGTCTTTTCCAGCGCTAAAGGGCCATTTCCAGATCCTGCTCTGGACAGAGCCAGGATCACTCTCCTGCTCCAAGGGTTTGTGCCCAGGCCACAGCCAGGATAAAACACCAGCTCCATGCTTTGGCCGTCTTACTCCATCATCCAGCCTTTGCTCCTTGTTTTTTCTCTCATTTGTTTCTTCGCACCAATGGATAGCCCCTGGCCTGGATGTCTGTGCCCACCTCAAGGAGTTGGCAGATTAATCCCCTTGAACTGATAGAGCAAATGGACCCTCTCCCTGCTGTTGGCAAGGGGGCGTAGGCAGGAAGGTGTGGGGCTGGGGCACCACCACAGCCCAAATCTCCAGCCAAACTGTTCGTCAGTCACATCTGCTGAGGAGGCAGCCAGCAAGCCCAGTCCTGCTTTGGGATTCCCGAGCACTGCGCAGCTGAGCCTCTCTTGAGAAAATTGGCAACAGGCTGAGCCTCACGGGGTCCGACCACTTGCAGCTTTTCTGTCTTACTCATGTCTCCAAGACAGCCCCCACTGAGCCCAATAACATGCTTGTACCTTGCTGTGCCACACCGCTAGGATCGGTTTACTGGAGGCATCACTGCCACTACAACATGGGCTGGAGAAATGGCTTGGCAAGCGAGATCTTCTGTACTGCACCATACAAGAGTCAGACTGAGTGGTCAGAGCAGTCGTCTTTGGATTTAGAAGAGGCAGCTGGAAATCTGCCTCCTCCTCTGGAGATGGTTCAGGTAGTTACAGAAGGAACCTGTGGTCTGGTAGAACTGCTCCTCTGGGCCTTTCTTCCCAGAGCTCTGCTCGTTTCAAACCCATCACATCTGTGGAGGTAGGAGATGGTCTCAGAGCCTCTGAGAATTAAGAACATGGCCTGTAGGAGCTTGTGCTGGGGTCCTCCAGCTGGCCACCATCCGAGGTATCGGTCCTTGGCTGCTTTCCTTGGCCTGTGTACACCACCAGGTCTGAGTTGTCATGAGTGCTTTTAGATGCTCATGGTTCTCTGCAACCTGGCTCTGGTGCAGGTCCATGTTTGGTGCCACAGGTGTGAAAATGGTCCACCAATGTTATGGGAAGGTACTGGACAGCCTTGCAGTGCCCCAGCAGTGAGCTGTGAGACCTGGAGGGGTGAGCTGAGAGAGGGCAGTGGTCGCTGGAAAGACCACCACCATGCGATACAGCTGGAGGGCTCAAAGGCTTTGAGGGCCAGGAGGGACTGACTCTTCCAACAGTGTGCACAGCCCAGGCGGGAGACAGCGCGGGCAGGTATTCAGATGCTCCCCGCTACGTCCCTCCTCAGGTAGGTAGAGCTGCAGTGAAATGCTAACCCAATTATTCTGCCATCTTTATCAGCCTTGGCTTTACCGCACATAATCTCACTCCGCTTTTCCGAATCGCTCCTCAGGTTACAGCTTCTGATACCAATTGATGGGGCATCGTGCAAGGGGACCCGAGGACATGGGTCAGACAGGTGGAAGAGGTTGGGCTGGCCCCCATGGGAGCCCCCTGGGGAGGGCAGCAGGTGTGCGGTGTGTGCCTGGGGGGCAGACACAGGGGTGGCTGTGGCTGTCCCTTCTTGTGCTGGCAGCTCGGCATCCAGGTAAGCTGCCCAAGACTCATGTTATCTATGATGAAAGGCAAACAGAAAGGGGAAAGTGAGAAGAAATTCCTCATCCGAGAGGGTTCTTATCACCCTTCCGCTTCCCTCGCCCCGGAGAGATAGGGCAGCTCAATGCTCTCTTGTTCCTCAGGAGGCCTCTCCTCCCCTACCCCTGGCCGCACAGGGACGTGATGGGGGCTCCTGGCCACTGCACTCCCTGCCCCACAGTTCACCGGGCACCCTTAGGGACATGCTCCCCACCTCTGCCCTCACCTGAGTGCCCACCACAGCACCTTTGGGTTTTGCACCCCTCACCAAATGCACTAGGGATCACACAGGGAATAGAGAGCCATTTGCTTTGTTTTGGGGGTACCACGGTTTCGTGGCAGTCCCAGCACACATTCGGCTGGGTAGCCAGCATGGGCAGTGCATGGTGGCGCCAGCCACATGATGGTGATATAACTCACTGCAACCTTGATCAGTGTCATGTAATTGAGGCCAAGAAACAAAACTCAGGCTTTTACCAGCCCTGCAGATCTGTCAGCCCCCGTCATGCATCTCAGATACCCTAAGACATCTCAAATGGCTCTAAATAACTCCGTTTTGGCAACAGGATCCCAAGATTACGGATAGACCTGCAGCGAGTCGCAGTGGCACTCTTACACAGTGACCAAAGTCAATTAAATCTCCAGTTGAGCTCGCTGGCTAAGGATGTGAGGACGTAGCCGCAGGTGCTATAGATGCCCCTATAGCAGTAAGGTCCTTAAGGGCAAGCAGAAGAGCTGAAGTAGTCCATGCCACCACACACGGGAGAGGCAGAGATGGTGGAAACCCATGCTCCATGCTGGTGGCAGCAGGACGAAACTGCTGGTCAGCATCATCGTGAAACCTGAAGGCTCCTTCCGCCCATCCATGTAAGAAGAGCACTTGGGAAAGATTTTATGCGGCACGCCAGCTGCCAGAAATGGTGAAGCTATTGATCATCAGGTTACAGAGCTACAGCATAAAATCATGCGAATCCGAAGAGCGAACAGATGGCCAGCCTGAGCAGGGATGAAATTATTTTGTTGCAGAGCTGACAAGCAGCTCAATTCAGCGTTAGTGCAAGAACCGGATTTGATTTGGCAGGGAAGACAGGGTGCTTGCAAGGCTTGGTGGTGCCACGTTTATTCAGCACTTGGATTTTTATTCATCCTGAGGGTGTTTTGCTCAAGTTGGGGGATGCACTCGCAACTCACTCAGCCATGGTTTCATGCAGTTGCCCAAATATTGGTATCCAGTTTCCTTTTAGATGCAGTAGTGTATCCTGCCTGGCCTCCAGCTGCTGCTCCAGACGGGTGTTGGTCTCCAGTAATTCCTGTGGCAGATCTGCCAGCTCCCTTCATGTGTCTCAGATACCCTAAGACATCTCAAATGGCTCTAAATAACTCCATTTTGGCAACAAGAGCCCAAGATTATGGACAGATTGAAGAAAACACTTAGTGTTGCTGCTCGGTCCTTTTCTGACAGTGCTTGGGGGATTTTAGGTAGCACAGACAAACCTCTGAAGAAGTGGTCATAGGGATATTTGTAGTTGGGAACAATGCATTCTCAGAGCTGTCTCATTTTGGTACCACTAAAGTAGGATGCCTGGGAAAGTCCCCTTATTTTTTCATAGAAGAGGAGCCAGTGCCAAGGTAAAGAAGCCTGGCAGAATGCGAGGGCAGGTCCAAGCAGGTTCAGCCAGGGGAAGTTCAGCTCTGGAGGTTTTAGCAGCTTGGTGCAAGCAGCACTACACACTCTGCTCTCCTGGGGTCTCCTGCTGGCAGCGTGCTTTGGAAAAGCTGCTTTTTGGAAAAGCAGCTCTGCTTTCACCCCATTAGTCCCTGCCTGGCAGAGGAAGGACAGGGAGAAAGTTGGTAGGTGATAGTTTGTGAAGGATCCCAAAATGGAAGAGTCTCCTGCAGACGTATCCAGGGGCACAGCAAGGTTCCACAGGGTCTGGGGCAAAACCCAGGTCTGTGATCTTTCCTAAATGAAGATGTTTCATAACGTAATGAGCCAGGCCTCTCTCAATGGGTACCCGGGGGCAAACTGCTCGCACTTCTCTTTCTCCCCTGCCGCCCTGCCCACCCTCCAGCTCATCCTGGGCATGTTAAGTGAAGTAAAATTAAATGCATCTCTAATTTATCTCCATTCTATTCTCCCTGGAGAATGATTGTCCCAGGGTGATCCCTCTGATAATGAGAACTGCTTTGGAAAATTAAAAAATACTTGTTATAGAAACCCCAAAACCAAATGCCCTGATATTAACTAAAAACCCTGCTGAATGCAAATTTGCGGAGATTAGCAGCTGTTCAAATGCAAGATGATCACCCAATGGCATATGCTTCCAGAGCGTGGACTAGAGTCCTACAGAACTATGAATAGATTAGGAAAAAATGCTGGAAATTTCTTTGAGTTTGTAAGTGGTTTCATGGATATTCTCTCAGTCAGGAATTGGTGGAGGCAGACACCCACCCTGGGCTGGTAGAAGCCTGTGCTACAGAAACCAGGGTGGGACTAAGGGCCGAGACATCTGATCGTGAAATTGGAGGAATATTTGTTAGCGAAATTCCACTGTGTTTTCCAGGGAGAGGGGATGAGGGGAAAGGAAATGACTGCCAGAATGGCTCCAGCCCTGCTTCTTTCTGAAGCTTCAGTAAGAAGCACAAAATTGCCCAACGCTAACAGGCCGGGGACAGAAGGTTTCACCGAAAAGGAGTAAAAAATCCCCAGCACTGCAAACGCAGCACCTCATCGGAACGATAAAGGTGATGGGGTCCTGTGCAGAGGACATTCCTTCATTATGTCACACAGCACAAGGTCAGACACACTAAATCATGGCACTTGTCTGGGGACTGAAACGTGTAAGAGGAGACAGGATGATGTCTGTTGTAGGTGTGGTGCTAAAGCCATTAAAGCCCTGTGAGTGCCGCGCTTAAGCTGGGAAGAGAAGTGCAGCCGGTTATGTGAAAAGCAGATTGCCTAGGAAAGACTCGGTGTTAGACGTTTCCCAACAAAGGTCCAGGTGCTGCCCACACAAATGCAAGCTTAACCCTGTGGAAATCGTCCCATTCCTCACTATGTGCACACCCTCCAAGCAGGAGGCAACCCAGACCTCCTCCGACGTCCTTGCCCCTTCCATCCCCTCGGTACCCATGCCCTCTGCCCCTGCTTCCCTTCCCCGTGCTGGGTTGTTCCAGCAGCAGCCTCCATGCTCGCTGCTGTCTGCGTGCCTGGCTTGGGTGACCTTTCCTTGGGGACAATGGCCGCTATTGAATCCGGGCAGGCACAGACGGCGATGACACGGAGCTGCAGACGCAAGGGTCCCATGGTTGCAAAAGAGGGTCTTGCCCAGCACAGCTGGGAGCGGGGGAGGCCAGCCTGGGAAAAAAGGCTGCAGTCACCGGCCAGCCTTTCGTTGCACTCAGTGGCTCGTGCGTCACACGGGTGGCTCCGCGGTTAGATACGCTTCTTAGCCGATTTCGTCCCACTGCGAGGTGCCAGAGCGTCGGCACCGAAAATTAAAGCCCATAGCAGGACTCCAGGAGCTTGCAGTGGTGGTAAATACCTTCCCAAGTGCCCACGCACCATAACAGCCTTGCTAGGGAAAAAAATAATCTGAAATAGTTTCAGAGAGATGGTTGCTTTGATTCACCAAGTCCTTTGCAGCTGGGGTACCATGAGAGGGTAGTCGTCTTTTAGTGGACGCTTATCACACAGACTCTTGTGGACGTGCAACAGGCAGGGACCAATTTATTAACTAAACCCCACTACTGACCCTCTCCACAGGCCCTGGGATGTCTCCTTCCCCACATCTGCCATGGGCTAACAATCCCTCCCTGTCTCACCAGGGAAAATGAATGAGTCAGTGCGCACACAGAAATTGCAAGATGGAAACTGATATCTGAATGCTGTGATGATGATGAATATTACTATTGTTGCTATCATTGCTAGTGCCAGACAGGACTAAAGGATCTGTTCTGTGTAACTCATGTTCCCTCCCTCTGGCCCCTTCCAGCTTGCCCACATTTTTGCAGAAACATCAGTCTGAGTTTGGCATTTCTGCCCAAAACTACCTTTCAGCAAAAATCACAGGTCTTTATGATTCAGTGCCCATTGCTGCATCCCCGCCCGGAGCTAGAGTAGGACCAGAGAGCATCCCACTGCCGCCAGCTCTCGATGAGCCCAGTCCCTCAGATCTCTCACTCCAGATCTGGGATGCAGTAAAGGTTTAAATGAGGGGGAAGCCTGCTCCTTTAGCATGCCAACTTGAACATAAAAGGCAGAGGGAAAGACCCTTCTAAACCCACCATGGGCTAAGCTGCAACCTCTCGATCCAGAAGAAGAGGCAGAAAAACAAATACACAGTATTAATACACTGAAGTCTTTAGATTGGTAATTTCCATCAATACTAAAGGAAAAAAATGTCTCTGGAAACATGTTGATCCGTCCAGCAACAACAGGTTTTAAAAGGTGCTCAGCATCCTTGGCTAAGCCGGCAGTTGGAGTGGCTCTGCACCAGCTCTGTTCCTGGGTGGAAAACCTCCCGAAGGAAGGGAGCAGCCTCTCTCCAAATGCGATGATCCCCTCTAAGCCACACAGCCAGGTTCCCCTCTATAGCATTGGCAAAGCAGCCTGTTTGGGGCCAGCAAACACCTTGCCAGGCAATGACTGGAAGCTCTCACACCATTACCTGCTATCTGCTGGTACCCTGAGGGGTTACTGTCCCTTGGGTAAGAGAAATACCAATTACACCATCCCACCTCTCCCTCTCGCTCTTCCTGAGGGTGGTGAGTGTCCCTGCTCACACTGTCCAGAAGGGTTTAAAGGTCCGTATCAACCAATCCTCTCCCCGCAGGCCAATCCAGCCCCAGTTCCCACACATGCCCTTGGGAATGTGCCTCCCTCAGCGCAGAGAACAGATACCTGGGATTTACTTTGCCCACTGGGACAGTTTCCCTGGAGAGGGGGGAGAAAAGGGGGGTTAATTCAGGATTTCATTAACCTAAGAGTTGATTGCAACAGAAACTTGTCCTATATAGGAATTGTGTCAGGAAATAGGCTGCGGAGGAGGGGGAGAAGTCAGTGGGTTACAGCAACCCTGCTGCTTCTTCCACACTCACTTCTCTCAGCTGAGGCCCAGGAGAGCAGAGCAGTTCATCTGCATTTGGCTCCCAGCTCTGGGCTCATCAAACTCCACATGGGCAAGGAAAAGGCAAAGCTGTGCCATGGCATTTGGCCACCTCACAGAAGAAACACAGATGATCCCACAGGCACAGATATGGGGACATGTGTGAGTCCATAGAGAACCTCCAGGCCATTTGCACAGCATCCATTCCCATGCAAGAAATTATATGGCAAAAACCTCCCTGCACACAGTTATGTGGCCCTCTGGAGATGTGTGGAGCATCCCTTGAGTGGAGGCAGAGGCAGAGATACATCTCACATGGCTGTAGGGATATTCCCCAGCATGAAGAGAGAAAAGGTCTTGGAGTGAGTGGTTTCAGGAGTGGTTTCCATTGGCCTAAGCTCCTGCTGCCAGCAAAAGGGCTGATACCTCCATCCTGTCTGTGCCTTCTCCAGCTTCCCTCATCAGCAGAAGTGAGGAGGTGGCAGGGTGGCAAGCCGGAGCTGATCCGGCTGAAAACGATCCCAGCAAAATGAACAAACGAGGATTAAAAAAAGAGGGACTGCACAGCTGGATGGAGAGGGGAGAAGGCAGGAGGGCTGCTTTCTCCAGAAGCTTTTTTCCAAGCAACTCGCGCCAATTTTGAAGCCACACCCTCAGTCACAGACAGAGCTGTAAATATGTCTGTTCCCAAGCAAAGACGCATCGCACAGACACCCCTCCTCCCCAGAAGCACCCTCTTGGCTGTCCTGCACGGCAGGGACCAGCCAAAATGGGGGAGGAGGGGAGGTTTTGCTCAGGACCTTTTGGAAGGGTCCGGGTGCAGCTCTGGGAACATGTGAGAGCTGTAGAGGTGGAAGGAGGAAAGGAGGAAGGAAGGAAGGAGCCATTGTCACCAGAGAGGGCTTTGTGTGACCAGCATTGCTGAGATTCCCGTGGCCCCACAGGGGCTCCTGCTGGGAGCAAACTGAGGGGGGAGTAAGGAGAAAGAGAGGCCAAACAGGTTGGCAAGAGGAGCTGCACCATTCCCCTAGCTGTGTTTTCCCGAGATAAGTCTGACCTATTCGCAGTCACACCAGAGCAGTGGCAGAAGCTGGCCTTTACGTCTGACTTGACCTTCTATTGTGGCTCAGACACTGGAGGAGATTAAGGCAGGAATCAAACAACTCCCAAACTTTGAGGCATACCCATCATGGGGCTGGGGCAATGCAGGGAAGCCCAGACTCACCAACAACGGCCAGGTCCAAACCAGCCAGGCTGGCATGTCCTGTCTTGGACTGGTACCAAACAGATTGACTTGAGAGGCTGGGGCACCTGGAGGTGTCTAACTCACAGCATATGCATCCAGTGACCATTGATTCAAAAATCCCGCAGGACACCTCTCAAAGCATGAGCCAGCAACCTAGATCGATGGCTTGGAGTCAAGTCCAAGTCGCAGTGGCACACAAGCATGCCAGGAGCATCCAGCATGCCCTTATTTTCTGCTTTGTTAAGCCAAATCCAGATCCAGGCCATAAATAATCATAGTGGGAGGAGAATGAGAAGAAGGATGGCAGAGAGAGTGCAGTGCTCTGAGACACAGCAAAGGGACCAGAATCCCTGTTTCAAGTATCCCTGGTTGGCTTTCAGTTTCAGTGGAAAGGACAAGGTCTTGTTGGACCTCGGAGTACAAGGTGCCCCTTGTATAGTATGTGCCCTATCTCAAACCAGAGAGTGGTGGTTGTCCAGGACATGCGTGCCATGAACTCACAAATATCTTGGCAGATTTGGGGTGTGGGAAGGGGAATATGTACTCTTTCGTCACTTCTGGACCTTAGGGACCAGGGCTGTCAGCCCAGCACTTTTCCTCAAAAAAGGGGGCAGGAGAGGAAAAGTAATACCTTCAAGGAACCCCTTCAGGAAGCAAATCAAATGTTTTGCATGTTTTAATCACATTTTCATCAGAGGTGTGAACAGGAGACTATATCTGTCACAGGAGACTGTGTTCATGAGGGGTGTGACCAGCTCCATCCAGGCAGTGCAAGGCTGCAGGGAGCTTCCAGGCCCCATTCGCCCTGGGGGAGGTCAGGCGAGCTGCCTTGGAAGGGCACATGGGCAACGCAAGGAGAAGGGCTGGCTTTTGGGTGCAGAAGGTAAAGACCTGCACCTGGGCTTGACTTCAAGGCCAGCAAGAATCTGAAAGGGCTGATATTTTTGGAAAAAGAAAAATTAACAACAAAAAAGCATCCTCAAATCCCACTGGGTCCAAGGGCCTGCAAGACGTGAGGGTATATCTGTATCACACTCCCCTCCTTTATCTGGATTTTTCCATTCTCTAAGGTATCCCAACCCTCCCTCTGCCCAAGATAATGGAGAGGCAGCCGAAATGGCATTTTAAACTCTTGGCTCCCTCTACCAACAATTGGACAAAGCAAAGAGGCAGGATGGGAGAAACTGGCTTTCTGGAAACTTCTGTTAGATGGAGAGGGGTCACACCCCCTTCAATAGAGATTGGAGTCGGGGGTCATTTTACATCTGCCTTTAATGAAGAATAGTGGGAAGGGAAATTTAGCTCCGATGAGCTAATTAAATATATATATAATTTCCACTCTGTTAGCAAGGGAAAAAAAAAACAACCCTTGCAGCAGCTGCTAGGTCATTGTTTGTGAATTTAAAAATAAAAGTTTCTTGGCATAGATTTCAGAGATGGAGGCAGTATCTTGAGTTAACATTCCAGAGGGAAAGGGAGAGAGAGCAAAAGAAGGATGAGGCCGGGCAAGGATAGTTTAGCTTGAGTATGTGTTGCTCAGGTGTGTCTTGGCTTTCAAGGCTCTTTTCCCTCTGGCTGGTTTAGGTAATCAACATCCTACCGAGATGATGAGCCTCACCAGGGACAGATTTATGAGCCCTGCGCCCTGAAGGGCTGGGAATGTCCTGCCATGAGGATGGCTAATGCTTGGCAGCACCCTGGGTGCATCAGTAGGGTTTAATGGCCCCACCCAGGCTCACCTGGGATCACCACCCTTCTGCCCATGGGATCCATTGAAGATCATGTCCAGGTACCTGCTTCTGGTCTGAGCTATGTTGAAGGTGTATCTATGCCTGGGCTTGTCCCTGGCTGTCCTGGTTTCCTGACTCGTTGTCCCAGATGGACCCCTCCCCATGCCTGCCTGTCTCTGAGACCCCTTTTTCACCTCTGTGTCTCTGAAGCAGATTCATGTCCCTACCCTGCTTCCAGATCACAATCCCACCCCAGCTCCAAGTCCTCTGTCCCCTCACTGTGACCTTGACCTGGTTTTGTGCCACCATCCTGACCCAGCTCCAAGTCCCTGCCGTGGCTGTGTGTCACCCAAACAACAGCAGCCAGGGCATTTCACAAGGAGCCACCCATTGAGTCCAGACCTTCACAGGGTGTGAGAACATACCCTGATGGTTGTCAGGACCCTGTATGTATCTGTCCTGGCCAGGCTCACCTGGGACTTGCACGCAGACATCCTCATGCAGCAGGAGCTCTGTTTAACCCTAGCTATGCTGTAGTTGTACCCATGCCCACTCCTGCCTCCTACTGTCCTGGCTTACTGACTGGTTTTCCTAGATGGACTCTAGACCCACTTTGTAGGTCACTTAATCTGCAGTCCCATCTCTGTCTCTGCTCAGGTTCTGAGGGGTCACCATCTGGGCTGGGGTCCCTCCTGTCCTCTTTTGTGGAGCAGCCCTTTTCTTGCTGCTCCCTCATGCTGGTGACAAGCCAGACGGTGGTAGGAGTCCTCATCAACCATGGCCTTGATGCTGGTTTTTCCCTCTCCACCCTGCTGATGCTTTAGCCTGATGCTTTCTGGCAACGACTGCACGTGGAACGGGAGACCTGAATTTTTCCATTCCCCAGTCTCCAGCATTGCCAATCCCTCCGAGCTGGGAATGGGCATTAAACTCACTCTCCACTCCATTAAACTCCTGGCTCTCCCCTTCACTTCTTTGAGCCCCACGTGCCGTTTGCCCTGGCTAAGAAGAAAGGGAAGGAAGGGGGGCATTGCCCTCTGCCCCAGCAGGTCCAGACCCACTCTATTTCTCTGCCTGCTCAAGTGATGTTGGTCAGGGCCGTGGTGAGTCTCCCTTCCCTGTGTGCACCTTGTGAGGCTCCTTCCCTCCATCCTGTCCCACTGATAGCTCTGGCACACTTGACGTGCTGTCCTTGCATCATTCCTGCCCCAAACTCTTGGGAAAAGGGAAATAGATAATAATAATCATCATCATCCCCCTCTGTCCAGATTATGCAGCCAGGGAACAAGAACGAAGCTTGGGAGAGCCTGGCTGGCCTCAAAGCCCTGCTCCACCTGCTCGACAACTCAGCCACCAAGTTGGGGAGGGTCAGAGGAGGCTCTTGGGAGATGCTGTTCAAAACTAAAGGAGGGCTGGAGGAGTTTTCCATGCTCTTGAGGCAGTCCCCCAGCCTTTCTGCCTGGATCCTGCTATCAGAAAGGACCTCTGCATCTCCAGACACTCCACAGACATGCTGGCAAGCTCCAGTTAGCTCCTGGTGTCCATCCCCATGCAAAAAATACTGCTGGCCTGTGCACCCCTTTCCACTGACAGCGAGCAGTGTGATCAGTACTCACAGTCAAGGCTTTTTTTCCTCTCCAGGAGCAAGACAGAAAGGCTTCCCACGTGTGCACTTAAGACAAGCCTGTTCATCAAGAGGCATTGGCTCCCTCCGCACTGCAGTTATGGGAAAGCCTTTTTGTTTAAAGAGGAAAATGAATGGATTCCCCTGACACCCAGCTTTATCAGGCATGAACCCAAGGGAGTCCCTTGTTTAAACATCAGGGAGTACATTGCTGAATAACACCCCTCCTCTCCTGGATTTTTATTTTGTTGGGTCAGGCTTTTTTCTGCCTCTGTTAGCTCTTTCAAAGCTGCTTGCTTCTTGCCAGACCTGCTTAGGAAAAATGGGAGGACAGTGAGGGTCCTACAAAGTCTTTGGCAGAGCTGGAGGCATGGATGACCCGAGCAGGTAGAAACACACGGACACAGCATCTGGGGCACTTCAGGGCCAGGACACAAAGAGAATGAAGTGAGAGAGAAAGTTTCTTCTCTCTTGACCTTGGGTTTCCCTCTCCTCTCTGCACATCTGAGCCGGTGAGGCGAAAAGCGGTGTGCTCTCCTCCTCCCTGCCCTACAAAAATAGAGACTAGAGTCAAACTTGGAATTCCCCTCTGTCTCATCGCTGGGGAGACGGGGTCTTGGTGGTGATCTCACCCCTTCAGAAACCTTTCTGTGCACAAGGCTAGGGAGCAATGAAGAGGGAGGCCGGGGAGGAGGAGGGGAGTCATGGCAGGAAACCAAAAACACATCAGACACTCTAAATTTAGATCTTTTTATTCAGCTCGGACAATATTCCTTGATTTCTCATTGTTCGGGAGAGGGCAAAGGGCAGGGGATCTATTGAAAGGCTTTGTCCTGAGCGATGCCACTTTGTCTGGGTATACGGGGGTGGAGGAGCACCAGATTGGGTCAGTCCAGCGTGAGTGAGAGGTGCGTGTCTCGCTCCTCAAAATGGCCTTGGGCTGGGGTGCTGGGTGAGGGTCTCTGAGAAGCCCTGGCACCTGCAAAGCAGAACTTGGGGGTCCCTGAAACCAGATCAAGGTGGTGGTAAGGATCAGTATGAGGGCCCCTCAGCATGCACTCATGACCGGCGAGAGGTGCCTTTGCTCTGGGGCAGGTCCCCATGCCAGCGGGGCGTTAGGCACAGGGCGTGTAGGATAAACACACACCGGCTCTATACGTCTCACTGCCTTTCCGGCATCGTGGCTCAAAGTCTATTTTTAAACTCCCTCCTTTATTACACAGGCCAGCAGATAGCGATGGCCTGCTTCCCGCCACGCACCCCTGGGAGCAGAGTGTCCTCCATGCAGTACTGGGGGCACCCTGTCTGGGGACAGAGTGGGCTACAGGCATGAACCCTCTCCTCTCCCCCGTCACAGGCTCAAGCCATGGTGGGTGCAGGCAAACCAGGGTGCCCGGCTATGTTTGTGCTGTTGAGAACCAGCTTCTGGGTGTTTCATCCCGCTGTATTGATGGGGTGCCAGTTTTGCTCAGGCCCTTTACAGGGTGTAAATGAGCTGAGAGTTGGGCACAGCATCACCAAATCTGCCTATTGCTTGTGTCGGTGCAACCAAATAGGCATGGGTGGGAGGACCAGCTCACACAAGGCTTCCCTCCTCGGCCGATGCCCTGACCTCCAGTGAGTGATATTTAGAGCAGGTTTTGCTGTGCGGCATGAGCAGCAATAGCAGGTGAGGGGGGAGGGAGAGCCACTTGCTTTTGGTTTTCGACCCTCATCTTCATTTCACATCATGAGTCATGTTACGTTCTGAGCTGAGTAACTGCTGGGGCTATTTTTACTCCAGCTCAGCGAGCTTCCTTCTCGCTGCTGCCGCCGCCGCTGCCACCGCTCACTGTGGACCCAGGGGCAAAGGATGGGGAGATGGTGAGTGGCAGTGGCTGAGGGGGCAGGGGAAGCCGTGTTTGGGGTGGTGCCAGTGGAAAGGGGGACTGCTGCCCACCTAATCAATTTGGAAACAAAAATAGTACATGGCTCCTGAAAAACAACAGATGACCTGCGATGTGTGGTGTATTCACACACATGCATACGTATATATTTGTTATACTGGGAGAGGGGAAGGGGGGAGGGAGAGAAATTCCTTTCGAGTGCTATTCACCAGTCTGGAAAAATAAAGAAGGAAAGCAGAACATTTTTTCCTTTCATCAAAACAGGAAAAAGAGGGGGAATGGGGTGGGGAGCAGATCCATAGACATAATGGATGGTTGCCAGAGCAAGGAAATTGTTCCCTTCTACCCTAAACTTGGGGGTTGGGGATGGGGGGGGAGAAGAAATATATGGTAATGTGAGCAGGGAAGGCTGCATCCCCTCCTCCCCACCTGGCATAGGAACATGCATGCACATGGGAAAGCTTTGCCTTCTCTCTTTGAATCCTGCAGAGATGTGAAATGCCTTTGCCTTCTCCTTCACCCCAAGGCGCAGGGCTGGCGCGAGTGATCCTTCTCCCTCTCTACCGTTGCCAGGGACCGTGCTCTTCCCTCTGCATGTGTCTGTGTGCTTGTCCCCCTTCCCCATCCTCTCCTCTCTGCCAGGTTTCTGCCAGGAATGAATGAGATGAAGGAGGTGGTGAGGGGCTGGGGGAATCCCTTTGCTGGGGAGAGACAGGGGGGGTTCCTGGAGGATGCCTGGCAGGTCCCATCAAGTGCCTGCTCACGAGGTGACACCTTCCTTTTCCCCTGGAGCCAGCTGCTCCGTGAGGGAGCATCCTTGGAAAGCGTTTTCCCTGCCAGTGCCAGGGGAGAGAAGGCAAATTATGCAAGCCCTTGGCACCCCGAGGCTCTGCCTTTCTCCAGCACCCGATATAAACACCAGGCTCCCTGCCTGTCTCTGTCTCCTTCCTTTGGTCTCTCTTCTCCTTTCCTCCTTTCTTCCTCCTCTTCCTTTAGACCAGACTCAGTCATTATGAAGTCAGAGCAGCTCCCACGGTGTCAGCCTGTGGGGCAAACAGTGTAAACAGCAGTGTAAGCTGTGTACAATGACTCTGTTCTGATCATTTGGGTCAGGATGAACCTCATACAACCGGGTGACGTGGCGTAATAACCAATGCGCCCACAGAATGGGCCTCCTGGTGTAAACCAGGCACAAAACTTACTCTAGGTGCTTAATTTCAGTGTCACGGCTGCTCCCCTCCATTGACGGCGGTGGCAGCCCCGCGGACTAGGCGTAGGGATTGCTCATCTTTCTCCTGAACTTAGAGACCGGAGCGGGCGCAACACCTAAGTTAGATACCTTGAGTGGGCGGGCTGACTACATGTTGGCTGTCAGCACCTCCTAATTTCTTTCCATTGATTGTTTTTCAAAATAGGACTCATCATGGAGAGGCTGAGACATCTCAGCTGTTCAGACTGAGTCTTGCTTTCCGCTGTAAGCCCTGTTTTTCTTCCTGCTGTTTCACAATTCTCTCCCCCCTCTAAAAAAAGAAGAGTAGATATCACCCCTCACCGTGCCTCTGTGGATGGTGGCCAGTAGATCATTTTTTCCGCCGACAGGAGATGAAGGGAGCCTTGCAGCAAGGAGCTGCCTATTGTCCTTGGACACATGTTGCCCTCCTCCCTGGTGATAAAATAACCAAGGAGATGAGTTCCGCTGTTTGCAGGTTAGAAAGCTGCAGTGGTGGTGAAAGTGTTTCAGCAAGAAACCCTGCTACAGACTCTTATGAAATCTCTGCTTTTGTTGTGGTTTTTCTGTGGGGCCATTGCCAACACAGTTGTGACCGGACCTTGTCAAGTCATGATGCTCTAATGGGACATTTTTAGGGTCCAGCCGCTTCATGTAGCCCCAAAATATCTTCCCACCATATGCAATGGTTGCTCCAAACTCTTGTCCTGTGACATCTGGGATGCTGATAGCCCTGCAGGCCTCCATACTCACCCTGAAGGCCAGGGGAAGATAGAGTCATAGATTTAAGTGTTTGTGGGACAAATGACAAGCTAACTTCACAAAAGCAGGAGAATCAAAGGAGCACCCACCCAGTTCAAGGCACAGCCATTATAAGTGCATGTAACCCCTACTGAACTCAGTGCCAACGAGATTGGCCCAGCCTGCATCTGAAGACCTCACTAGAGAAAAATCTGTCCCTGCCTTAAAAGCAGAAGGAGTAACAAAAAGTGACTGAGCAAAAAAGTGAGCAACTTGAATATCATTTTGCTCTGTTTCCAGGCAGGGTCATAGGTAGATGATCAGTCAAATTCCAAACATCCTCTTCCTTGCTGTCTGGAGGTTCAACGGGGATTAGCTTTTTGTTTCTGATGTTGAGCTTCTAAAAACTGCCCGGCATCATCCATATTAAAATAAATAACTCTATTTCTATCCCAGCTTGCATGTCATGTAGCCGGATATTTAGGAAAAAAGAAATTAAAAAAATCAAGCCCCACCACACATAGCCTCCCCAAAATCAGGCCTTGCAGCAGCTCTTGTCGCTAGCGAGTAAGAAATCCGCAGCAGTCCCTGCAAGCTACCTGCTGAGCCCTTCTCCTCTGCTGCGGTGATATCTCTCCCTGCTGAGGAGTTTAATCAACCCTCCCACACGCAGGCTGTTCAGTCCTGGCCAGGCAGCCCCTACGGCGTGGGGGACCCCCTACACAGCTCGAACAAGGTGGTGTGGAGGTGGTGGAGCTGCACTGGGTTATTCGAGGGCAGAGATCCTCAAAGGGCACCTGAGCTTCCCTTTACCCCTTGTGAACTTTAAACATATAACGTGGTCACAGACATTCAGGACCTGGCTGCACTCAGGTCCCTCTACACACGATGAAGGACTACCAGAACCTGGTTTGGCCATCCCAAATCCTTGGCTATTCCCATGCTGACTGCCAAGGAGCCCAGGGCTATGATATTCCTTTGGCTGGTGCTGTCTGTAGCAAGATGAGGTGGACCCAAACCTTTTTAAAACCTTTTTTTGGAGCCTTCTACAGAATTCAGGAGCAGTTTCAGTGCCCAGGTAGACATTAGGGTAGCAGCTTCACCCTGCCGAGGGGTTGGAACCAAACTGCCGTCACGTGAAATGGCTGGTACGCTGCTGGCCGGTCAGGATGGAGAATGAGGGGAATTCTAAGAGTATCGTGAGGAATTTGGGGTGGGACAGGGCTAGCACAGCTGGAGCATCTAAGGTAAAGTCCTGCTAAGGTCTCTGGACCTTAAGTATGCATTGCATTTTCAGTTCCTCCCAAAAATTCCTCATTTTCAGTTCCTCCCAAAAAAAAGAGCTCCAAAATTGGAACCGAGCCACTTCCGACTGGGTTTGAGGGACTTCCAGGACACACCTTATCTCTGCGCTCATGCACCTCAGATGACGCAGGTTTTGGAGCTGGTATGGCTCTGACAAACTCCCCACCTGTGCAGAAACCTGCACTCTCTTTTTCTCGGTCAGTGTGAAGTGTCAGTAATCTACTGCCACCCAAGAGCATCTTGACACGCTGTCCTGCCGTAGAACCTTTCGTTTTGCATTTGAGTTACCTGTCTCCGTGATGGGAGGAGCAGAGGGGCTATGCTCTTTTAAGAAAACTATGAAGGACCTCCAGTCCTCCTTGTGTCCCTGTGCTTCCTGACCAACATCCACATCCGTGAGACCAAAGTCGGGCTCAGGGGTGCAGCTAGCCAAGCTGGGAGGGGTTGTCAGAGGCCTGCTACAGAAGAGCATTTGGTGGGCTCTGGTAGCTGCTCCTCGTACCCCAACACTTTGGATAGTGCATGCGCGAGTGCTGGTGCGAGACCGTGTGTTTCGGAGCAGTTTGGCTGCTCGAGGCTCGTAGGCACCTTAGAGAGTCTCAGGGAGCATGTGTGATGCTGCGAGATGAGGCCACTGGCACGCCAGTGGGTGTATGCATGTGAGAAAGGAAGGGAGAGGGGGAGAGTGAAGGAGAACACATGGATGCGCAGGGATGTGTGAATGAGACAAAATTTGCACGTAGCTGTACATGCGAGTGGCTCGAGCAGAAGCGTGTGCGTAGCATAGGAAAAAAGCAGGGGAGATGCTTGGGATTCAGAGCAAACGCTTGCCGAGCGCCTGCGGTGCATGACGGTGCAGGAATGTGTCGGTGGATACGAGCCTGCACAAAGATGGTGCAGAAACCCCTCCTGGTCGTGCCTGGAGGCACGCTTTGCGAGTGTGCAACTCCACACCGGGAGACCTCTCGTACATACACACACGAGAGGGTGTGTGCACGGGTGTTTTTTCAATAGGATGTGACTCTTTCTTGAACTCACCTGTTAGCAGCCTTCCCCTCCCCGTCCCTCCTCCCCACCCGCCCTCCAGCAAATATCTGCTTGCTTAATTTCCCTTCAGATGTTTATTACATCGTGGAGATAATCATGCAGCAAAACACCTCCCGGTGCCACGAGCAACACCAGATTGTCTTGTAGCAACGTTTAAATTTCTCTGGCTCTTTTTTTTCTTCCTGCTGCACACAAAGAGATGTAAGATATTAAAACCGTCTCTCTCCCCGGAGCTAGTGGTGTAGCTGGGCAAGGAAGAAGGCGAGTGGAGCTTAGAGAAATGGGCTTCAGACTGCAACAGCAAGAACCCGCGGCGAAAAAAAATAACAAACTACCGCGCCGGGAACTCCTCTCGTCTTATCTCTTGCTGAGGAGGAAGGAATTTCTGTCCCCATTCCTCACGCGATATTAAAGCCACATTATACGGGTTATCACAGCATTAGTCATTTTTAATTAATTTATCATTTAAATTAACACACTTTTTATTTTGTCAGCAATGGACTGCTACTCCCTCACTAGATTTTTCGCCTTGATACCCAGCCAAGAGGAGGATGGCAAGTTATGCTCCACCCATCTCCTCTCCTTTATAAAAGGAGCAGCCCCGAGTGCCAGTTTAGTCTCTCTTGCAGCTCTCAGACTAAAATAAAGACCCATCGGTTCACTCACCTCCCATTAAATTTTACCTTTTCTGCTTATTTTTTTTTTAATCTTTCTTTCTTTCTCTCTTGTGACAGAGCGCGGGAGGCAGCAGCAGCTCCACTCTAAGCCTTGTCAAGGCTCAGCGCACGCACGCACATACACACACGCAACCCTGGGCGAAAACATTTGCTCTCACCTGTCTCCAAACCCAAAGCAAACCTCCCATCTGAGCAAACCGCCAGCACTTGGAACGAGGAGGCGCCCAAGCCAGAACCTAATGCAAAGGGGAAGAAATTCAATGTACGACGGCAACTTTTCGCTAAAAAGCAAGCGGGCGTAAGGAAGAAAAGGAACATTTTAAGGACACCTTAAGGAAGAAGATCTTATTTTTTGGATTTTGTACCAAACTTTGGAAAAGTTTTTTTTATTATTATTATTTTGTGCATCTTTTTCTAAGAACACTGAGTCACTGTTACCTGCATGTAAACTCTTTTTCACATAGATCTGTTTTAAAAAGGAAGAAAATCAAGAGGAAAAATAGCATGTGGACCACCTAGCAGAAGGCAATACCGAAGCATCCCTTGCGGTGAGGGGGACGCAGGCTCTGGATGCGTATAATTTCGAGGGACTGCATTTTTTTCCCACCGGGCTTATGAGATAGCGCAGAGGCAGGCGAGTCACCGAGAATCACTTCTGTCTCCCCTCACCACCACCACCTCCTCTTCCAAGTGGCTCTTGCAACTCTCCCACCAGCAGCCCGGCTCGGAGGGGAAATGGGAACCCGCGGCGCCCTCGATGCCTGAGGCCGGGCGGCCGCGGGGCTGTCTGCGGGAAGCGCTTCCCTCCCCTCTCGGGGCTCGCCGTCCATGTGCCCGCAGACGGCGGGGCCTGAAGTCGGGATGAATTTCGGCGTGGTCTTCGCGTTCATCCTCTCCCTGCCCCTGGCCCGCCTGGAGGTGAGTTTCCGTCGCCGGCAGCGGGCGGTG
>NW_010205808.1:0-482 GCF_000695765.1 Mesitornis unicolor
CATGGACATGGGGTGGGACATGGGACAGCACACGAGATGGACACAGGATGGGACATGGTATGGGACACGGGCTGGGACACATGGTGGGACACAGGATGGGACATAAGATAAACATGGGGTGGGACATGGGACAGAACACAGGATAGGACATGGCAGGGACATGGGATGGGGCACATGGGGGGACAAGGATGGGAAATGAGATGGAACATGGGGGGGGGAAATGGGGTGGGACAGGGGATGGACATGTGATGGGACGTGGGATGGAAATGGGGTCAGACATGGGGTGGGACACATGGTGGGACATGTATGAGACGTGGGATGAAATGTGGGTCAGGGACACCTCTAATGGGACACAGGGTGGGACATGGGATGGCCACAGGGTGGGACACCTGCTGGGACACAGGGTGGGACATCGGTCAGCCGTGGGCAAGTGACACAGGACAGGACATGGGGAGAGCCCAGCAGGTGCCTCCACACCCACC
>NW_010205809.1:0-16283 GCF_000695765.1 Mesitornis unicolor
TGGACACAAGTTCCTTCTGGGGAGATTCTGAGTGAATACCGGAAGAAATTTTTTTACCATGAGATAATCAGACATTGGAACAATCTCCCAGGGGAAGTGGTAAATTCCCCTACATTGGTCAGTTTTAAGAGTCACCTTGACAGGGTGCTGACTCAGCTCATTTAAACTATACTTTTACCTTGAGAGGTTGCACTAGATGATCCTTGTGGTCCCTTCCAGCCTGGTATTCTATGATTCTGTGAAATACAACACCCTCAAACAAATATGATGTAATGTGGGCAATTATAATACTGTTTTATCTAGATCTGTATGTGCATGCACAATTTGAACAACAGTGACAAGGGGAAAGCTCAGGAATTGGCTGCTTATGGCGTAGCTACAGAGAGGGAAGCTGGAGACACGAGCCATGGAGCTGTCGATGCATGGTGTGGTGCACAGCAGCTAGTGTTGAGCTGCCAGGGAGGGGACGCTTCCCTGTGAGTTGTGGGGGAATTACAGGCAGCTATGGAGTCACTTAGTCACAAAGTGAAGATTTGTGTTGGGAGTGTGCTAGTGCTATAGCCCCTGAAGACGGGAGTGATTCATGAGCAAATGAAAGCTGGTGAATCAGGCACTTTACATACGATGCTGCCATGGGTTTTGGAAGAATGTGAAAATCAATGAATGGGACCTATAAATAAGTAAGATTAATAGAGTTTTAATGGGGCAAGCATTGTTTTTATAAATTGTTGATTGGTCTTTGAGACCAAGGTCAAAAAGACACTAAGATGATTTGGGCAGTTTAGGCTCCTTGCCTTGCGTCAGTAAAGGCAAAAGAATTTGCATTTGGACTAGCACAAGTGGTAGCAGGACCATCTGTCTTGCTAAAGGTGCTTTAAAAAGAAAGAGGCCATGATGTGATGGAGTAGTTCATTGTCTTAACTGGCAATGTTATTTAAACAGTGGTGCTATTCCTTTTCGGTGTATCACCAGCACTGTACCTGTACCTGGCCTTCGGCACAAGAAGCCAAGTCCTGAAAAGCATGCAAATGATGGTGGCAAAACCATAGTCCTTTTGATAGAAGCCAAAGTTCATCAGCTTTGGACTTTTCAATTTTCTGTTTATTCTGAGCAAGAGAAATTTAGGGGAGAGTTACCAGGAGTTTAGTGAAATTACGAGCAATGTGTAAGACAATGAACCACAAGGATGAAGTACAACTGGCAATAATAATGATGTACAGCCACTTCTGCATTGATTTCTTGACCAAGATCTGTAATGCCTGGCTTATTTCTTTCTTCTGTTATTACCATACTGTACCTGAAATTTTCCTTTTCAGAACTGCAGAAATTTTTCTTTTGTTGTCATCTGTTTTTTCCTTAACATCTGAAAAAATCTTTTAAAATACCCACTGGGAATATGTGCTTGCTGAGATAAGTGAATTAGAAATTGAAAAACGTTCAGATTTATTTTGCTTCTGCATGCATTCAAAATTAGACTCAATTTCATGATTTTTTGCAGTTTGACAAGAAGTAATTGTTGCTAGTGAATGTTTTAAATGCAAAAGTCTCAATTGTTCTATATTTTTGCCACCTTATTGCTATTTAAAAAAATAATGGAAACATCTAATATTGGAGGCAAAAGTGGAGATGAAGTGTGATATTTTTCTCTTGAGTAGTTTTTGACATGCTTAATGAAGTAATACAGAATGCCTTTATTCTTGTTTTTTCTCTTTTCAATACCATTTAGGAAATCTGCATGTGTGTGATGAAAATATGAAATATGAAAACCATAATGAGTGAAGATCAGTAATCTCTAGTCTCTGCCCACAGCAGCATTCACCATGGTATCTGAGCATCTCACAAATCAATTTGCTTGCCATTCAGTCTATTTGACTTTCTGCTGCATCAAAACCCCACTGACTTTAATAGAGAGGCCCCTATTGATTTTGGCAGTGTTTGGATCTCATCCTGATTTAGTTTTTCTTTCCTGTTACTTTTCCCCTTACTCTTTCTCATCCCTTGTCTGAAAGGAATCGGAAAGCCTCATACTTGGAGGGAGGCCGAGCTGTATTTTAACATGTGCCAAAACCAGCAGCACTTGGAGGGATCTTCCGCAAGGGAGATCTGCTGATAAGGAAGCACTGAAGGAGCCCACAGCAGCCCAGACGGATTTGCTTAATTTCTTCATTTTCTGTCTTTCATATCCTGGGAAGACTGTGTCTGGTGAGGCATTATTGGAGACTCACAGGTCATGCCTATGTGGAGGCTTATAAATCAGGGTCAGGGCTTTGGAATGGGATGCTACTGCGAACAGAATCATGTGGGGTATGGTGGTGTGCTCTGGGCACACAGCTGGTTTTGTCGAGGGATGTTGCAGGACCAGTGTGTCTGCTTGGGGCTGCGTTGGTTCAGATGATTGAGCTGAGATAATTTGCTTTTACAGCTGAAAAAGTCACAGCTTTGTGTTGGTGGAGGTGGGTTGTAATGTCTTAGCGGCAAGTGCCACCCAAATGCCCTCATAAACTTCATCCTCAGTCCCGTAGGACTGGTATTGACAGTGCAGGACTTGCAAAACCAGAGTGAAGCTGTCTTCTAGCAGTGGAGAAACTGCAGATCTTCTATAGTGAAAGGAGTTGCCCCTAATGTGGCAAAAGTTGAGTTATTCAGACATAAAGGCAGTTATGTCTACATATGTTTTTTTTAGGCCAGCTGTGAAGGCACATGGAAGCTAATGAGCTCTCTGATCACATTTTCACTGAATGATATTCCCCCCACAGAAAAGCAAAGAAAGCTTAAATGTTGTTTGTTTCATTGCATCTCCTGTTAAGTCTGTGAACCAGGTAGACACAAGTATCTCCTCTACATAGATATAAATATAGGAGAAATATTCTCACTGAATATACTGAACTGTTGCAAGTTCTTGGGGGTGATAAGACACCCATGGAGGAGAAAACACGAGTGGTTAGATGTTTTTTGAAGTCTTGTAAAGAAGCAAGCATACACTCATATTAGCATTCAAACAGGAAAATGTTTGGTTAAATTGTTGCTTGGTGAGCCTGGTAGCTCAGAGTTTGATAGACATATTGGCCTATTTTTGCTGCTGACTGCTTTAGCTAGGACTTAGTCTTATGTTGGCTACTGTAGGTTAAAATTTTCATTTAATTGGAAAAATGTGCATAGATGTCACACCAGGCTGAATGCTCTCAAACTGCTTAGATGATAATTTATTTTAGTAGTAACAGGAATCAGTATGTCCCATTTTGTGAATTCTTCTTTTGTTGCTTTGGGTTCTTGAGACTTCAAGGATTTTGTCTTACTGAGTTTAACAGACTAAATTGCCAGTGACTGGGTTTTTCTCACTAACTAACGGCTTTTGGGTAGGTAGCAGAATTTATTTCTTTTGTGTAGTTCATCTTTAGATGGCTTGAAAGTTTGAACTGTTTTCAACTATTACAGAAATGCATATACAAGGAAACATTGCAAAAAAATGGTAGTGAGGCTGCTGGGGGTTCAGACTGATGTCTTGGTTCCTAAAATGGGTTGCATGCAGGGCAATTAGAAGCCCCAGTTTAAATGTAAGTATAGTCCTTTCACAATGGATATCATTTGACAGCTCCTTGCTAATCTATTCAGCCAGGACATACGTATGTGAAATTCATATTCTCAAATAAACACACGTTCCAATAAAACTGAATAAATAAAACAGCTTCCTTTTGGCTCAGTGCCTTCAAGGTCATGTTTATGTAACAATGCTCAGCCCTAGCTTGCATCCGTGCTGACTGTGGCTCTCCCTTGAACTGTGAAAATCAGTAACAAGACTGTGAGAAAGTCCTTTGTCGTTTTTGTTGCATTTGAAGGTGTAAAAAACAACTAGAAATAATTAGGGGAGAAAGTCTGATGTGGTAGCTATAATTATAGTGTATATATTGCTACTTAATTAATAAATCCACTGCTGGCATGTCTGCAACTGGATCCCACAGAAGTGTTTTTGCTTTGTGGACAGGTGGTTGTTAATGCTGGAAACCCTCTGGAATTATTTTTGTACTCATTTCAGCTTCTGTAAAAGTTCAGTTGGTTCATTCCCATTGTAGCTTCTTGATCTCCAGGCCTGGACGTGCTGCATTACACCTTTCTGTTACTAACTTTGAAAGAGTAGGATTCTGTTAGCCTTTTGGTATTGAATCTATGGTATTACTTGTGTGGTGGTATGGTATTAACTTAGTGTAGGATAACAGGTAGCTGGTAGTGGCTTTAACTATGTGGAAAGAGAAAGGCGTTTTGGATGATGAGCAGAGTAGGGTTTTTTTGTCAAAGATGCCATTCTGTAGTGCAGCAGATGCTAAAAATATGATACTGATATTTACTTTATTCTATAATAGTGGGTAGCATAACTGAGTGCAGCCAATTGGAGCTGATTTCTTGAAAGCTTTTCCATTTTTAAAAGCTTAGATCACATTGCTTTCAGTGGGATATTGTCAAGTGAATGATTTTATTCATTTAGGTGTCAATCCTTGAAATTTCTACCCAGCAGGTACTCATGTGTTTGAAGCCAAATTCTGTTGCTTTTTTACCTTCTTTTGTGAGAACAGTTTCAAGGTAATGGATGGAACCGGTTGCACACTGAAGACTTAATCAACGTGATTGTGATCCAGATATTGAACTGAATACTGACAGCCATATCTGTTCTAAGGGAATATTGAAGATGTGGTGCCAGAAGTCACAGGAAAAGGGAAATGCTAAAATGTGCTTTCGGAAACCACAAAGCCATGATATTATCTGAGAACTGAAATAAGTCTTGCATGCAGTTAATAATAATATAAAAAAGAATTTTCCTGTTTTTGCCAGCCTGACGACTTTTATGGCAAACCTCGAGTACTTGCTGGTTGCCAGGAAATCGCTGCCTAATGGTAGTGTGTGCATCCAGACGCTTATTCTATTCTATTTGCTTAACACATGTGTCTTACCAAAGATTGTGACTCTTTAGAGGCCTTAACTGAGATCAGTGCTGCATTGAACTAGGTATTATATGAATGCAATAATGTAAGAAATGGTCCTTGCCCTGAAAGGGAAGTTTAAATACACAGGACAGAAGGAGAAGAAAAGAGAGGAAGGAGAAGAAAAAAGGCCAAGTGAGCTGTAGCTGATCACAGCACAGATCTGTCAGTGGCTGTTAAATGTGCAGATACATAGCTGCTGAGGGAGATGATGAGCTGCTGGTTGCTGGGCACCGCGAGAGTATTGGTTCATGCATCCTCTGAGCTCGTATTGCTGGTGCTGCAGAATGGACTAGAGCGAACCTTTGCCCTGATACAGGATGTAAGTTTTTATGTCCATGTCCCCTGGCTCTCAGTCCGGTGTCTTATCCACTGAACTGCACTTACTCAGATGTATTTGTTGGGCAGTTGGTCAGGCCTGTGGGGTGTTGTTTTTTATTGTTTTGGGGCACTTTGATATCAGCATTTATTTATTTTTTACAGAATGGGTTGATGAAATGTACATGTTTATAAGGCAGGTGAAACCACTTTAACTTACAAAAAGCAAGCAACTTACAAGAAAATATTTTGACATAAGAATTTTTTTGGTAACTATGATTAGTGATCTGCTTCATTTTGTTCCACTGAGATATCATTAAACTCAGCATGCTTTCAAAAGCCACTTATGTAACAGGCAATCACATATATGTTTTTAATCTCCTTTCGTTTTCATAAACCTTTAAAATATTTACAGGAGCAAAACATCTCTGTAGGGAGATTTTCTCAAAGACAACCTGGCATCCAGCCTCCACATAAAATCAGTGGTGTTTGAGTACTAGCACCTACTTGTCTTTTGGAAAAATCTCTATCCAAACCCAAAACTGAACAGAGAGCTCAAAGTTAGGATTACTTCTGTTGCTTTCTGATGAAACTGTTACAGTGCCTTGTGTCTCGGGACATAAGGGATACACTTATTTGCGTTGTTTATATATTTGTAAAAAATATAAGCACGATAAAAATGAAGCAAGGAAACTTATATGAGTCAAGTTATCATGCCATATTTTTCTTTTTAGAAGGCAGTATCTGTGCAGTGAAGTTTAGCCATGATGTAGGTCTGTTCACTGTAAACGCTGAAGCAGTAAAAGATAATTTTAAGTTTGTGCTTAAAACGTTTCATGAGATGCAATAGGCACTGTGCAGACACATCAATTTAATATTAAGTAACCTATCTGGTATTCTAATCTTCATCTGGATGTGGAGTGTGCTTAATAATGAATTCTCCAACTGCCCAGGCAAGCAGTCATACAAAAACAAAAGTATTTGATTTTTCTATGGCTCTGAATTTTTAATGAAAGCTCAAGTCAGTCTCCTATGTGGAACATATCGCCTGAGGAATTGTACTGGAATGATATTTTTCACCAAGTTACATACATCTGTGGAGGAGAATGCTATGAATACGTCATGATTAAGTCACTTTGTATCTTGCCATACAAGACTGTAAGAGTATAAATTATTCAAGTTTAGTGGGTGTTAAGAGACTTCTGCATCAGTTGTGCTCTGAATATAGAAACTAGTAGGCTTATTCAGCAAAGAAGGATATTTGAAACAGCTATCGGCAACTATGAGAAATTTTGTGTTTAAAAAGAATGAGAGGGTGTGACTAGTCAAAAATATAACTGAATGAGCATGTGGTTTTTAACAAAAGTCATTTGCTTTGTGCAGCTCTTTGCTACTAGTGATGAAACCCTAATGTTAGAGCAGGATTTTGGGTTTCCCTCCAAGTTCTTTAAGCACATGTTGGGCAAAAGTATTTATAGTTATAAACCGGAACTAGATTCTGTCACTTCTCTTTGGTGTCATCATTATCTTTGTGTCAAGGAGCTGCACTGGAGATTAAGGCAGACTCTGTTGGTGTAGATAACTCCAGTCTGGCATTTGTGCAGAAGATGATGCAAGACTGATTCAAATCAAGTGAACATAATTTTATCAGTGAAATGCCTACAAGGTCTCTTATTACCTTCACATCTGTGGTGAAGAGGAAAACAATGATCACTAAAGATGAACTTGTGAAAAGACTGTGCTTCTTGTCAGAGTTTAATTTACAGCAAGAGAAATGCATTAGAGAAGGGGCTGTGGCGTTAGTTTATCACGCAGCATTGAAGAGTTTAGAAACCCACAGGCTGTGCTGCCACCGGCTGGGAGACGTTGCTGCCATGTCAAGCTGCAGAGCAGCAGTAGTGGTTTCTTCTTGGTGCCCTTTTGCAAGGCTGTCCAGTGGTTAATTTGAAGTTGTAATTGGTCCTTGGTGCCTGCCCCTGCTTTGATTCTTTGCACAAAGCCTATGTGTTCTAAAGCTGTAGAAGCAGAATAAAACTCAAGAATCCTGAATATGACTACTTTTGTGTGTCAGCATTAGTCAGTGGAAAATCCCCCCATGGAAACCGTTCTGACACTCTCCTCTCTTGTTGGATTCTACCTCCCTCGAGTTGCTGCATGAGATGAACACACCTTGACCAAGGGATTTTGGATCAGGCCGTATATATGCTTTGAGGAGTGTGCAGATATTTTATCGGACACCCACAAAATATTCGTGAAATACTATCAAAGCCTTAATTAGCAGGATTATGGCTAAGCACAGAGACAAAAATCCCCGAGACAAAGATCTCCTGGTTTGCACGTTTCATTTGTCTTTGTTTTTCAAGCTGTCATTATAGCATGCGTATACATTATATACTCAAGACCATATGATGCCTATAGTCAATGCTAAGAAGTTTTAGGTTTCACACTTCATAATTAAAAAAAACCCACAATGAGACAAAAAAACAACAACAAAAAGACCACAACAAAAAAGAAACCTTGTGAAGAAGGCTTGCCGTAGAAAGGCCCATCTGAAATGCAACACCTACTTATAATTATCCAGTCAGGACCACTATCTCCTTTCTGTAAGGAAGTTATTATGTATGTACTTTGTCAAGGTGATCTGTGGAAACTAAAGACAGGCTGCTGATTTGCATCTAAGATGGCTAAATAAAGTAAACTTTATAAACTATTGAAGTTTGTCGTGGTTTAGGGCTGGGCTGGCCACTAAATCCTGGCCAGACGCTCTCTATTAACCCCTCTCCCCTCCCCAGGAGGGAAAAGAAAAGAGAATAAGGGAGAGAGACTTTACAGGTTGGAAAATAAAACAGATGTAATGAAACAATAATATTAATACTGCAGGATAATAATGTAAATTGAAAAAAAGAGAAATATATACAAATATGTACAAATATATAGAAAACCAATATAAAATCCTTCCCCCACCCTCCCCTCAATGACGAATTTGTCACCAGAGGCTCTGTGGAGTCGGGCACTGGAAAAGTCCCAGACCGAACTCAGCAGCAGTGGGAGCAGGATGCAGACACACAAATCAGGATCAGAGGCAGATGAACCAGCAGGGTTCTGCTCAGGCCTTGGCCTCTGCAGGAGCAAGATGGAAGGAAGGGTCCGAGATGGAAGAGCTCCAAGATGGAAGAAGGGTTGAGACCCTCGTGATCCCTCGGCTTTATACTGAGTATGATGTATGTGGGTAGAATACCTCGTTGGTCAGCTTTGGATCCACTCCCTCCCGTAGGCACAGACACAGCACCCATGGTGAGACAACTGACCTTGAGCTTATCTTCTAGCAGCACTGTCTGGGAAAACAATGCCTTTAGTTTCAGCAAGTTCAGCCACTTAAAAGAGACTGAGCTGAAAAGCAAAATCACTAAATAGAAAATTAGATCTATTTAGCTCAAACCAGGACAAAGTTTTATATAGACTGTCCCCATTTCTGTTAACTGTAAAATTATTTACCATTTACCTAGGATACCTAATGTGTTTTTCCTCTTCCAAGGAATTATTGGATAGCAGCAGGAGTCAGGGACTTTATTCCCATTGGTGGAATTTCAGCACCATCCTTGTTTTCAAGTCAGCTCAATAGTTGTTGGTTGAAGATGGCATCTCTCTCCTGTATGTGCGTGCTTTTTTCCTGTTCACTTAGAAATGATATCAAAATACATGAGGTTAGATTGCTTTGTGAGTTACACTCAGTTCATACTTAGATTAGAGAATTTTAAATGCAAATTGAGCATAGCTATTGTTCAGTTCAGAAAGCTGCTTTGTCCCCTTTGGTACATGAGGATTTCACTTGGTGCTTCAATAAAAGGATATTAGATTGGGCTGTTTGTTGCAAGACCTAGGTTTTGTAGAAGAATACTAGTAGAAGGATATTAAGTTTTACTGTTTGTTGCAAGGTCTGGATTCTTGTGACATGAACAAACTTCTTCAGCTTCCATTTAATGGTTTCAAGTTTTATGAAAATTTCTGTATGGAACAGTGCCTTTCTTGGGCTTGTGTTTCTGAATTCCTCTCTCTCCTCTGTTGTTTTAGTATTATATTTGCATGGCTGCTGTTGAGTCCATAAAGGAATAAACAGAGACAGGATTTATGGCCATGAACAACAGTGTTTTACCCCTGCCTACAACAGGCTCCTCACTAGAGAATTACATTTTCCTTGGTGTAAACAATGAGCATATTTGTTTCCATTTCAGGGATGCCTTCCTTTTACTTGGGAAGTTCGCAGTTTTGATCCTTTCCTCAGGTGCTGAGGGTTAAAGTTGGGTATGTGCACTGACAGTCTTTTTAAAAAAATCTGTGTGTGCATTTTGTGGAGCACAGCTTTTAAAACTTGAAATGAAAACTGACACACTAGTGACCACTTTAAACAGTGGCTCTTCAGAATAGTGGCTTCGCTTATCCCACTAAGAAAGAAGTTATTGTCTGATTAATTTTTTGCTGTGAGAAGCACTGGAGTCTTTCTGTTTTACGTGCGTCAAGGCAGAGCTGTATCCATGTTAGGTGAATGAGATGCCAGGGCATGTAGTGGGGTGGTTGTTGACCATCTCCAAATGGGGTCTCTTGGTGCAGCCCCTCCAAGTGCCCCAGCTTGGCTGTGGAGGCTGAGCTGAGGGGGTGCTCTGGGATGGGTGAGACGTGACAGGGAGGGGCAGTGAGGCAGAGGGTCTGTACTCTGCCTCTCTAGGAAGTCAGGTGGGCGTCGTGTCCTTCTGGGGTCAGTTGATGGGAAGAAGCTGCTCTGTGCATGTAGCTGGAACAAGCAACCTGGCACTTTGGCACCATTTGACCTCTACCTACCTACAAAGGTAGGAATTCAAGTGCCGTTTTTGTTTGCAGCCTCAGTATATGTGCAAGTATACCAGCATGTATCTCCACACTTTGTGTGTACTCCAGGACTCATTTTCTGAGAATCTGGCACCTGTTTATTGATAGGTTTTGAATTACATGTTCCCTTTGTAAAGAGTTTGTCAGACCGCTTCTCTCCTCAAGGGTGTGAGATCACTTGCTTGCACACCAGTTCTCAGAACTGCCTTTTACTGCGGAGATATGAGTATTTTGGGGGAATCATTTTCCATCAAGTCTTTTGTTGCTGCTTGCTGCACAAGAGGGTTGTATCTTACTGATATTTTTCCCAATGAACATCTCGATGAGTGAAAGTGTAATTTGGCATACCTCTGCAGGTTCACAAAGAGGCACTGTTTACAAGTAAAGTTATTTGTTGACATGGTAATTTTGCAGTATAAAGTATACTGCAGCCTCAAAGAGCTGTGAGCTATCACACATTTAAAAATAGAAAGCCAGAGAACCACAGAATATTGGGAGTTGGAAGGGACCTCAAAAGATCATCCAGTCCAATCCCCTGTCAGAGCAGGTTCACCTAGACCAGGTCACACAGGAACGTGTCCAGGCAGGTTTTGAATGTCTCCAGAGAAGGAGACTCCACAACCTCTCTGGGCAGCCTGGGCCAGTGCTCTGTAACCCTTACAGTAAAAAAGTTTTTCCTCATGTTCAGATTGAACCTCCTATGCTTCAGCTTGCACCCATTGCCCCTTGTCCTGTCATTGGCTATCACTGAGAAGAGCCTGGCTCCTTCCTCCTGACACTCGCCCTTTACAAATTTGTAAACATTAATGAGGTCACCCCTCAGTCTCCTCCAAGCTAAAGAGACCCAGCTTCCTCAGCTGCTCCTCATAAGGGAGATGCTCAACTCCCTCAATCATCTTTGTGGCTCTGTGCTGGACTCTTTCAAGCAGTTCCCTGTCCTTCTTGAACTGAGGGGCCCAGAACTGGACACAATATTCCAGATTTGGTCTCACCAGGTCAGAGAAGAGGGGAAGGAGAACCTCTCTAGACCTACTCACCACTCCCCTTCTAATACACCCCAGGATGCCATTGGCCTTCTTGGCCACAAGGGCACATTGCTGGCTCATGGTCATCCTGTTGTTCACCAACACCCCCAGGTCCTTTTCTGCATGGCAGCATTCCAGCCGCTCGTCCCCAAGTCTGTAGCGCTGCATGGGGTTATTGCAACCAAAGTGCAGGACCCAGCACTTGGCCTTGTTGAAGCTCATACAGTTGGCCTCAGCCCATTGATTCAGCCTATCCAGGTCCCTCTGCAGAGCCTTCCTACCCTCAGGCAGATCAACGCCCTCCCAACTCAGTGTCATCTGCAAACTTGCTGAGGGAGCACTCAATCCCCTCATCCAGATCATTGATAAAGATGTTAAACAGGACTGACCCAAAACAGAGCCCTGGGGAACACCACTTGTGACTGGTCACCAACTGGATTTAGCTCCATTCACCACAACTCTGTGTGCTCGGCCATCCAGCCAGTTTTTGACCCAGCAAAGCGTATGCTCATCCAAGCCATGCCCAGCCAGCTTCTCCAGGAGGATGCTGTGGGAGACGGTGTGAAAGGCCTTACTAAAGTCCAGAATATATGGATTGTTGTGGGAAATGCATTTGAAATCAGTTATTTGACATTGAAAACTAAATTAAAATGTGTATTTTTTAGGAAGTCTGGAGGCTGCAGTGAAGCTACAGAAGAATGTCATGAGGAAAGGGCTAGGTCTTGTTCTTATATCAGCTTTGGCTGGGAAAGCAGGGCGAAGAACCAGGAAAGCTTTTTCCTTAGTGGTTGTGGCTGGTGGTATTTAATGTAAAAATTACTTTCCTGTCTTTTTTGCCTCTTACTTTTGAAATTCCCTTGGCCAAATGTAGTGGTTTCATTTTCAAAGTCTTTACTACCTCTTTTTGCTGAAGACACCTTGGTGTCTCATCTCGCTTGCAGTGGGTGCCACATTCCTCAGTTTGTGGAAAACTTTGCTGCTCTTCAAAGACTCATGGCCAAACATGCAGAACAGGGGATCTCAGAGTAGGTTCAACTGGAAACACCATACTTGGATAGAAGTTTTCTGTATTTGAATGTATTCAGCAGGGATCACATCATCACCTCTTCATCTCTAGCTTGTACAGTGAGTTCAGCCAGATTTTTGGATATGGGTCTTTGTTCCTAAGCACCATATCCTAAGGCTAATGTCAGCAAAAGTCTCTTTATCTACTAATTTGGTAGTACAATGATTTGCTTTTTAAAAAGAGTGTATGTTGGAGACTTCTCTGGATCCAGCCCTTTCTTTTGTAGATAGGGCTCCCATTAGGCCTGTTTGTGCCGACTGTGATTAAAAAAGTTATCATACATGAGTACAGAACAGAGCCTGTCCAGCCTGGCAGAGGGTTGTGACCCTTGTGCTGTTAACAAGCAGCAGAGACATTTTAGAAACTGCATCTCTGTGACCACGGGTGCTGGGAGATGTCTGGTGAAGAAGGAGATGTTACAGCTTCCCAGTGGGGAAGCTACATGTTGGAGGTTCATTGGTTAGTAAATAATGGTGCTGCCTGTGCAAATTAAACAAGTGTAAAAGTATGCTTTGAAGCACATCTTGAAACGTCGTTGGTAGTGCAGCCAGGATTCCTGTTGATGCCTAGCATACATCATCAAGAAAAGACTACTGCAGCAGAGGAGAGGGGAACCTTCACATCCAGGCTGTGGTCCCAGTGCTGACCTGTCTGCATTTTGAACCAGCCAACACGTTTGCTTTGCTGCGTGAGCATAGGCGTCTCTGTGTCTTTTTGTCAATCTAGGAGAAACTGGGTTGCGATTGTGTCATATTGTGATTCTCTCTAAATGCAAGTTTAGAGACTGTATGGTCATTGTGTAAGGTTTCTTGTAAGCCAAAGGTTAAATGAACTGGCACAGTTGAGCTGCTGGCTCCACTGTATTCGTGCTCCATTGTGCTGTGTAATGTTACAACATAGTCCTTGTTTTATCCTCAGCTTGTAGTATGCTCATGGCAGGTAGCTTGCACAGGACAGAAAAATGTGAAAAGCGCTTGGAGGGGCAAGAATCTAGCTAATGTAAAACTATTTAGACAATATTTAGTGCTTTATTTAGTGGTTTATTTTGACGTTTATGTTTAGACATTTAGTGCTGTATCTAGACAATTTAATGCTTTTATTTTTTGCTTTCTTTTTGCTTTTTTTTCCTCTCTTCTAAGTCTGGGAGCTGGTATTTGGCAAGTATCTGGAGCAGTTCAACAGTCAAGTGTTCTTACAGCCAGAGTTCGCTGTTAATGAAATGACCTTTTATCAAGAGCCTGGATAATGTGTTCAATAGGTTAGTTAATAAGAAGATCAAAATTCACATTTATTGAGAGTGTAGTTAATTTTGATGACACCATATCTGTAAACATATCTTAATTGTAAAATGCTTGATCACAGATGGTGGGGTTTTTAGGCTTAATTTAATTACCCAATAATAAACACACACATCCTATTTTCTCTTCTCTGTGAGCAGGTAATCAGAGATAAATAAGTAGTTTCAGAGAGATGCTGTGAGTGATCCAATTAAAACTGATAACCATTTGTTCATAGGTGATGTTTAAAATTCTTTGGGATTTCGAAAATATGTTTCAGGGTTGGCAGCAGTAACATATTGGTTTTGTAATGAAACTTCTCTCCATTCTTTGTGTGCCTTTATTCAGAGATGAGAGGAAAAGCTGAACAAGTAATTGCATGCTTGATAAAAGTAGGTTTTATTTATCCACTGAGAAAATAAACTGCTTGTGGGGAAAAAATGTTAGACATTCAAAGTTATCAATTGAATTAGCATGATGAATTCTTGTTCTCTGTATGACTCATGAGAAGATGTTTTCAAATATTCAATAACTAAAAATTGAAATGAATTGGCCATTTTCAATAATTTTTTATGCTGTAACTGAAACAATCTAATTCTGTCAGTACTACAATAGGTTTTTTTTCCTCTGATATTTGTTTACAGTGGAATTCTGCACAGGTTTTCCTGCAAATTCTTTTAAAAGACAGGACACCTGAAGATTAGAAAAATCTTGGAATTTTTGCATAGGTGAATTATCTGCTTTGCATGACTTAGTTTCATGACTATGGTAATGTAAGTTTTTAAAAATTGTTGAACTGTTGAGTGTAATAATATTAGTCAGGTGAACATTTGAGTTCTGTAGTTTTAGTTTTGAAAAAATTGTGTTTTCGATTAAAGTAAGCTTGAATTACAGTAATTGCACAAATTTGAAAGAAAATTTAGACAAATCCTACTTGGGCGACAGCACCAACCTTTGGTAAGGTTACCAAACCTTACCTCAGGTAAGGTTTTACTTAGATATAAGTTTTCACGTTTATTCCATGCATAGTTTGATATCACTAGTAATTAATCGATTGGAAATTAAATAGTAGACTTGTAACTTCTGAGATGATATGTAAAGCAAGGTATGATTTATAGGTCTGCCAGTTCTTCATGCAGAACTAACTTTAGGAGAGATTAAATACTTTGAAAGGAATAACAGGAAACAAATGTAATGAAAACTGATAGTTTACTTGGCTATTCATTTGTTGGTTTTTGCAGGGGTTTTTTTGTGGTGGTTTCCCCTCTCCCTCTAAAAAAGAATGTAAATAATAATAGGACAGAATTACATCGTGCTGTGCAAAATCGTACCTCCTACCATACTACCAGAAACTCGGGAGAGTTAATTGAATTTGGTATTCAGTCTGTAGTGCTGAAAACTCATAAAAGCTCGTGTGGTGTTCTCCTGATGTGATTAATTGGTTAGAGAAATAATAGTTTGACACTTCTTCTGTTTTAGGAGAGTTACAGTGTATTTTCCTTATTTTATTTGGTAAATTCTTTAATCTTTGTAACTTACCTTTTTCCAAAGAAGGAGGCTTAAAAATAAGAGGAAGTATTAGCTTGGTTTTTATTAGTTATGTTAATTTGTGTTCTTTAATGCATTGAGACAAACTGTGCAGTCACTATCAATATGCCAGTATTCATCTCTTAATATGTTACAACTTAAATTGTTAATGGCTTCTTACAAAACATGGAGTTCTTTTTCTTTTTGAGGTTTTCAAGATAAACTGTGTCCTATAGACAAAGCAAAGGCACATGTGTCTGTTTAATAGTTTCAATCTGCTGCAGCGTAAGCAAAAGTGCTTTCGTGTAGCAATTGCACCACTGTTCCCCCTACTCAATAATTCATTTGCGTTTATTTGCTATATTTATAAAAAGGAGAGATTCCAGTCTTTCCCCTTATTTCTTTTTACCATTTCACAAATTCTTTGTACTGGGAGAGATTATAGTTGCTCAAACACCACTTTATTTTTTTTTCTTAGTCCATATGTATGCCAAAACCTTTACTTCGCAAGAAAGACAAACTAATGCACACTGTATTTCCTTGGATCATCCTGCTGCTTTCTGGCTTTGTTTTTAATTCTTATAATAATTTCCAAAGAATTTTTGGTATTAAATGTGTGTGTGGGGTTTTCTGTTTGTTTGTTTGGTTTTGTGGGGTTTTTTTTGTTTTTTTTTTGTTGGTTTTTTTTTAAAATCCTAAACCACATTTGTAGTAGGATGTAGCAGCTTACAAGTAGGTATGTGCTCCTTCTTGGTGTGTGGACTCTCGAGTGTTTCCCCTGAAGAGCCATGGGTGCTGTTCCTGCAGCAGCGGTGGGAGGGGACACCAGGGAGGTGGGCTGCAGACACTAGTGCCATCTGAATGTCATGGATGAAATCCTGTCACTTATGATGACAAGAGCTGTTGACTGTAAAAGTCGAGGTTTACAGTCAAGGTCTTTTATTTGTTCTGGCCTAAAATGTCATGGCTGTCCCTTGCAGTGTGCAGCTTCCCAGGCCCCATGGGAAGGGGAGAAGCTGCTGGTGAGACCGGCTGTGATTGCAGCTGTGCCTGTGTAACCCCACAGAGTGGTTGCCTGTCACCTCCTGCCAGGACTGGGCATCCAGTGAGGGGTCCCTGGGCTGATGGAGCAGAGGTGAAGTTGAATGTCACAGCTTTGGCACCAGCAGGGCTGTGAGATTCCATTGCAGCACCTTTGGGGCTGCTTGACGAGCTGTGGTGCTGGACAGCACCA
>NW_010205810.1:0-2919 GCF_000695765.1 Mesitornis unicolor
AATATGAGTGGGAAGGGCCCTGGAAAGCTCCTCCACTGCAACCCCTGTCAGAGCAGGATCACCAGAGCAGTCACACAGGAACACGGCCAGGGCTTTGGGGGTCTCCACACAAGGACACTCCACAACCTTCTCCTTGAGGCTGCTCTGAGCCATTCTCCACCCAGCCTGGCTCTGTGCTGGGGATTGCCCCTACCCAGCTGCAGGACCTTGCCCTTGGCCTTGTTGAACTCCATGGGGTTGCCATGGGCCCAGCTCTGGAGCCTGGCCAGGGCCCTCTGGATGGATCCCTTCCTTCCAGGCTGTCACAGCACCACCCAGCTTGGTGTCACCCCAAATCTGCTGAGGGTGCACTCGATCCCACTGTCCCTGTCACTGATGAAAGTGTTGAACAGCTCTGATCCCTGGGGGACACCACTCATCACTGGTCTCCATTTATCATTGAGCGACCCAAGGAGCCCCCTCCTGAAGAAAGGAGTTTAAGAGATTTGTCCCAGAAAGTCTTGGGACAATTACAGTTTTAAAAGCGGAGAAAAAGAGTTTAAAAAAGCTGAAATATTGGTAAAAATCAGCTTGAGTTTTAAGGAATTATGCGTATCGAACAAAATTCACTGCACTTCAGGGGATGTAAAGAACACAGGTTATGAAACTACTCCCACATTTCATTGACTGAGACAGAAAAACATCCTCATTTGGGACATGTATGCAACTCTGCAACTGCTTTGCAATTAATTAATTGAAATACCAAGCCAAATCCCACCCCGATATCGCAATAAAAGACACGGCATGGAGCAAACGGGACATAAAACCAGTTCGGGTGGCAGCAAACCAGCAAGAAACCTCAACGGCAACCACATTTTCCCCTAAACCTCTGCGTTTAAAAGACGTATTTCAAAAATCAGATCATGAAGACGGGGACTGTCAGTGTGGAGAGAAAAGATTCACATAAGAAAATCAAATTATTGGGGAAAAAATTGGTATAATTAAAATTAGAACTGCACAACTCCAGCTGTAGGATTCCCTAAGTGGGTTTATTCATATGTTTCCTTTTTATATTCCTATTTTTCCCCAATAATTTCAGTAATAATTCCAATACGTCACAAGTAATTATTAAATTAGGTGGTATTATTGGAAAACATTGCACATATACTCGGCAGAGATCTCCTGTGCCTAAGAAAATGAACCTCTACTGCAAATGAAAAGTTAAAGCTTTGAAGTCAAGAGAAATTAATTTTAATATTTCTCCTGAAAGCAGGACTCAGCTCACTATTTATTTATATTTTTTCATATATATATATATAAAATCACATTATTGCACCTGGAATAAGGACATTTTCAAGGTGGTTTTGGGAAATACCGCATAGTGAATTATTTTGTCTGATGTTCTCTACCGTTTCATAGGTGCTTGGTACCCAAGAAAATCACCTTTCAGGGAAAAAAAAGCTGTCAAATCAGGGTAAAATACATGTGAAAATCATCTTGAGAAGCTTTTCTGTTGAAAAATACAAGCTGAGATGAAGGGAAAACGGAAAATAGCTCATGTTACACACACACAAAGGTTTTGGGTATCAGAGGGAAGGTGCTGGTTTTTTTGGAAAATTCTGGTGCCCAGCATCTGGTGAGGAACAAATTAGGTTGGAAGACAAGAAAAGCTCAAGCTTCTCTCAAGGCTTTAATAAAGTCTGGAAAATATTTCATGGTTCAGAGGTGTTGTGGTTTAGGCTCAGTGTGTAACCGAGTACAGTGATGCCCCAAAAGGGGGCAAAATAAGGACTGGGAGGGCTTCTCACCACTTAAACGGCAAAAGACAGACTCATAGGGAAAAAAACACCACGATTTTGTCACCACCAACAGCAGAGTAAAGCAGTGAAAGACACAACCAGACCTGCAAGTCAAACACCTTCCCCCCAGCCCTCCCTTCTGCCCGGGCTCAGCTTTGTTCCCGCTTCCTTCACCTCCCCATCCCCTTTGCCTTGAGGCGCAGGGGATGGCAATGGGGGTTGCAGTCGGTTTATGCCGTGTGGCTGCACTCCTCCCAGCCTCCTCCTGCTTCCCACAGGAGAAAAGCCCTCAAAAGGCCAATCTGGGTCTGCCCAAGCCCACAAAGCTCCGGTCTGGGTCTGCCCACGGTCACAGCTCCCTCACACACCAACTGCTCCAGCACTGCCCGCAGTCCCGGCTCCTTCAGGGGCAGCCACTGCTCGTGGGGTGAATTCCAGGGGCTGCAGGGGGAACTTGGGCTCTGTGCCTTCTTCCCCGCTCTCCTTTCTTCCCTCACCGACCTTGGTGTTTAATTTAAAGTTGTTCTCCTCAGGTCCCGCTCCTTTCTCCGCTGCAGGTCCCTTCTGAAGAGTTCCCGGCTCGCTCTTTTGGGACAGAGCTGCAGCGGCGCCTAAGCTGAAGTTGGGGCTGGTGCCAGGGGAGAAAGTGCCTTGCGCTTTTCAGGTGGCTTCTTACGCAGCCCTTCCCCATTACCAACCCCAAAACCCCCTCACAGAAAACCCAATCCAATCCTGGAGGTGCTTTGTTCAGCCAGGTCCAATAAATCCCAGCTTAACTGGGGATGCGTGCGAGTTGCTTTGGGAGGATTCGTGTGGGGAACAAGTGGCCTGCGCTTTGTAACCCTCAAATTTTCATCCACCGACCGAGGAGGGCTTGGAAAACGGGCTTTTAATTCCAAAAAGGTCTCCTTGCCCAATAAGACGCTGATATTTGGGTTTGTGCTTTTATTAATTGCTATTTTGCCTGGGAATAAGCGAGTTTCTGTAGCTGTACGGGACATTTAAACAGAATTTAATGTGTGGGGGCTTTAGGGTGGAAAAGGGGGGTTTTGGGGTGGGAAAGGGGGAGTTTGGGGTGGAAAAGTGGGGTTTTGAGATGGAAGAATGGGATTTTGGGGTGGAAAAGTTGTGGTTTGGGGTG
>NW_010205810.1:3345-3555 GCF_000695765.1 Mesitornis unicolor
AAAAGGGGGGTTGTAACACAAAAAGGGGAGTTTTGATGTGAAAAGTTGGGCTTTGGGGTGGAAAAGTGAGGACTTTGGGGTGGAAAAGCGGGGTTTTAAGGTGGAAAAGTGGGGGTTTAACATGAAAAGGGGGGCTTTGGGGTGGAAGAGTTGGGGTTTAGGGTGGAAAAGGGGGGTTTTTGGGTGGAAAAGTGGGGCTTTGAGGTGGAA
>NW_010205811.1:0-954 GCF_000695765.1 Mesitornis unicolor
CGCCTGCCCGGCCAGGGCCCCGAACCAGGCGCAGGGCACCCAAAATTTGTTGTAGGGCGAGCGCAGCCCCTCCAGGCGCCGCCGCTCCTCGCGCGTCAGGAACCCTGCGGGGGAGGGGGGGGACGTCATCTGACACCCTGTGATGTCATCAGGCACCCTGTGACGTCACCTGGTGATGTCGGGGCACCCCGCTGATGTCACAGTGCAGAGACTGGGGGATCCCTGATGCCTGGCCCCGTGATGACGTCACCGCCCCCAGTGACATCACTGCGCCCCGATGACATCACCACCCCTATGTGGCCATTACCGGTCCCCAATGACATCACTGACCCCCTATGATGACATCACCACCCCCTAGTGACATCACCACCTCCAGTGACATCACCATGCCCTGGTGCCCCATGTCATCATGCCCCAGTGACATCACCCCCCATGATGACATCACCACCCCTATACTGACATCACTACCCCAGTGACGTCATTGCCCAGTGACATCAACACCCCATGATGACGTCACCATCTTCTAGTGACATCACCACCTCAGTGATGACATCACCACCCCTATACTGACATCACTACCCCAGTGACGTCACCACCCTCAATGACATCACCAACCCCATGACGTCACCACCTCCTATGATGACATCACCACCCTCAATGACATCACCGCCCCATTATGACATCACCACCTTCTAGTGACATCACCACCTGTATGATGACATAACCATCCCTATGATGACGTCACCACCCTCAAGGACATGACCACCCCATAATGACATCACCACCCCTACACTCACATCACCACCCCATGATGACATCACCGCCCCACGATGACATCACCACCTTCTAGTGACGTCACCACCTGTATGATGACATCACCACCCCTATGATGACGTCGCCACCCTCAATGACATGACCACCCCATGATGACATCACCAGCCCTACACTGACATC
>NW_010205812.1:0-2110 GCF_000695765.1 Mesitornis unicolor
GTTAATGGAGAACATTTGGGGTGATTTTTCCCCCGTGAAAACTTGACGAGGCGTTTTGGGCCTTGTGCGTGGAGCAGGCCCCTGTTTACATGGAGTGAGGGCCCAGTTGTGGGTACGGCGCCGCGGTCAGGACAACGAATCGTCCCGAATCCCGACACCCGAATCCTCAGCACCCCGAATTCGGGGCATTTTGTCGTTAATGGAGAACATTTGGGTGATTTTCCCCGTGAAAACCTGGGGTTTTAGCTGGGCCTTGTGCGTGGAGCGAGGTGACCCCGGGCCCCGGGTTCCTGGACTCAAGGCCAGGTTTTGTCTCTCGACTGCGCCCGCGCTCCCGGTTTGTTCCTTTTTGGTGTTTTGGGGTTTTTGGGGGTTCATTTATCCTTGTTTTGGGTTTTTGGAGGTTAATTTCTTGTTTGGGGTTTTTTTGCATTCATTTTATGTTGTTTTGGGGTATTTTGAGTTCATTTCTTGTTGCTTTGGGAGTTTTGGGTTCATTTTATGTTGCTTTGGGTTCATTTTTTGTTGTTTTGGGTTTTTTTGGGTTCATTTCTTCTTGTTTTGGGTTGTTTTGGGTTAATTTTTTGGTGTTTTTAGGTTAACTTCTGCTTGTTTTGGGGGTTTTGGGGTTCATTTTTTGTTGTTTTTGGTTTTTTGGGTTCATTTTGTGTTGGGGTTTTTTTGCATTCATTTTTTGTTGATTTGGGTTTTTTTGGGTTCATTTCTTCTTGTTTTGGGTTGTTTTGGGTTAATTTTTTGGTGTTTTTAGGTTAACTTCTGCTTGTTTTGGGGGTTTTGGGGTTCATTTTTTGTTGTTTTGGGTTCATTTTTCGTTGTTTTGGGGTTTTTGGGGTTCGTTTTTTGTTGATTTGGGTTTTTTTGGGGGGTTAATTTCTTGTTTTGGGTTTTTTTTCATTCATTTTTTGTTGATTTGGGTTTTTTTGGGCTCATTTCTTCTCGTTTTGGGTTGTTTTGGGTTCATTTTTTGTGTTTTTGGGTTAATTTCTGCTTGTTTTGGGTTCATTTTTTTGTGTTTTTGGGTTAATTTCTGCTTGTTTTGGGTTCTTTTTTTGTGTTTTTGGGTTAATTTCTGCTTGTTTTGGGGGGTTTGGGGTTCATTTTTTGTTGTTTTGGGTTCATTTTATGTTGTTTTGGGTTTTTTTTGGTTCATTTCTTGTTGTTTTGGGGGTTTTGGGTTCATTTGTTGATTTGGGGTTTGTTGGGTTCATTTCTTGTTTTGGGGTTTTTTGGGTTCATTTTTCATTGTTTTGGGGTTTTTTTGGTTAATTTCTTGTTTTGGGGGTTTTTGGGTTCATTTTATGTTGTTTTGGGTTTTTTTGGCGTTCATTTCTTTTGGTTTTTTTTGGGTTAATTTATTGTTTGGGGTTTTTTTGGGTTAATTTCTTGTTATTTTGGGGGTTTTGGGTTCATTTGTTGTTGATTTGGGTTTTTTTGGGTTCATTTTATGTTGTTTTGGGTTTTTTTGGGTTAATTTCTTCTTGTGTTGGGTTTTTTTTTGTTCATTCTTTGTTGTTTTGGGTTCATTTATGTCCATTTCTCCTTGTTTCGGGTTCATTTTATGTTGTTTTGAGGTTTTTTGGGGTTAATTTATTGTTATTTTGGGTTTTTTTCCCCTCCCCTCTGCACAATTTGGGCCCCGTCCCCCATTGGTCACCGTTTCTGGGCCCGGTGTCCCCTCCCTGTGCCGTTACCGTTGTCCCTGTGTCTGTGACGCTCGTGTTGTTGTTATTAGTTATTAATTAGTATTAGTAATTATTATTTGGCTGTTCATTTTCGTTATTAAACCGCTTTTATCTCAGGAGTCCTTCGACTTCTCCTCTGCCCCGCACTGCGTTAACTCGCGCCCCCCATGGCTCCACACTTGGGTCCAGCCCCAGCCCCACATTTGGGTCCAGCCCAGCCCCACAGCAGCCCCCAAAACGAGAGGGGGTGGCACTGGGGGGACCCCAGGAGCTGCTCGGTGGGGTCTTCATGGGACCCTTGGGACCACCCCATGGGGACCCCTTTTGGGGACCACCCCATGGGGACCCTTGGGGGCCGCTCCGTGCCTGGCCCCCCCATCCCCCCCCACTGCACCCCCACCAGGCGG
>NW_010205813.1:0-12440 GCF_000695765.1 Mesitornis unicolor
GTGTGAGGGAACTGCGACCGTGGGCAGACCCGTATTGGACTTTCTTGGACTTTTTCGCCTGTGGGAAAGGCACCACATGAAAGCAGAGAGAAAAGGCTGGAAGGAGTCCTTCCCCACCCTAGGCAGAGACTGCATGGCACGAACTGACTGCAACCCTCATTCCCATCCCCCCTGCACCACTGGGCAAAAGGGGGGAGGTGAAGAAACTGGGAACAAAAGCTGAGCCTGGGAAGAAGGGAGAGATGGGGGGAAGGTGTTTTGACTTTAAGATCTGGCTGTATCTCCCATATCTGATGTTGGTAACAAATTAAAATTGTTTTGTTTTTTCTCCTTATGCTGAGGATGAGTCTGTCTTTTGCCTGTGACTGTTTAAGTGGTGAGAAGCCCTCCCAGTCCTCGTTTGGACTAGCCGCCTTTTTGGGGCGTGGTGGTGCTCAGCTACACACTGGGCCTAAACCACAACAGCTGGAAATGTGCACTCACAGCCCAGAAGGCCAATGGCATCCTGACCTTCATCAAAAGAAGTGTGGCCAGCAGGGTGAGGTAGGTGATTCTGCCCCTCTACCCTGCTTTGGTGAGACCTCACCTGCAGTACTGCGTCCAATTCTGGGGCCCCAACTATAGGAAGGAACCGAGCTGTTGGAGCGGGTCTGGAGGAGGGCCATGAAGATGATCAGGGGCTGGAGCACCTCTCTTATGAGGACTGGCTGGGAGAGTTGGGGCTGTTCAGCCTGGAGAAGAGAAGGCTCCAGGGAGACCTTATTGCGGTCTTGCAGTACCTGAAGGGGTACTACAAGAAAGCCGTGGAGGGATTGTTTAGAAGGCCAGGTAGCAGTAGAATGAGAAGGAATGGTTTTAAAGTGGAAGAGGGTAGATTTAGACTGGATATTAGGAAGAAATTCTTTACTGTGAGCGTGGTGAGACACTGGCACAGGTTGCCCAGGGAAGTTGTGGATGCCCCCTCCCTGGCAGTGTTCAAGGCCAGGTTGGACAGGGCTTTGGGCAACCTGGTCTGGTGGGAGGTGTCCCTGCCCGTGGCAGGGGTTGGACTGGATGAGCTTTAAGGTCTCTTCCAACCTAAACCATTCTATGATTCCATGATATAATGTGGTTGCTATTACACTGATGCTTAGAATAACTCAAACATCTGCATAGAGTGAAGAGGATGAGACTCCTTGCTGGGTGTTTCAAAGGCACAACCAACCTTCACAGAATTTAAACCTAGACAGGAGAGATCTGATTTCTGCCCTGTGCAGCACAGCGTGTTTTACTGCCCTCATGTTTGCTGCACAGAAGTGTATCAGTCAAGGAAATGTATCAAAAATATACCTAAAGCTTCTTTGAGATACCACTTGAAAGGACAAATCATGATGTTCCTGCAAACAAGCAGACTGCATGCTAAGGGTGTCAACAGAGGCAGTCTCAAGGAACACTTCCACTTAGCAGTGTGAGTGGGGACTGTCAGTGCAGGGAGACACAAGTGCCAGCACTGAGGCAGGTGAGGAAGGAACCTCCTCCTCTTGCCTCTGAGCTGGCCTCAGTGCTGCTGAAACGCTGCTAAACTCAAAAGTTCTGATTTGCTTCTGTTATGTACTACCCAAGTGCAGCACTGGCAGATCATAAGGGCTCCTGCACACCAACCTCTGCATTTTGGTGATACATTCTCAAAGCCTGCCGTGTCTATGAGCTAGGCACAACACTGGCTTTTCAGTCAACTTCAGGGGACATCAGTGTTTTGCTCTAAAAAGTCCTTTCTTATTTATACCCCATGTGTCCTAGGGTAGGATGCCAAATCCCCAGCCTTTTCAGATCTCCGTTGCTCCTCTGCATTCATCAGAGCCTCAGGGCTTTTCATCAGCAAAAGATCTGCTCAGGGGTCCCTGAGCTGTTCTAATGCCTTTCCTTCCCCGTCTTCCTTCACAGCCTCGTTGAAAACAAAAACTCTTGTGCGTGAGCTGATCTCTGCCGTAACCACACAATCCCATCATGGCTGCTCTGCTCCCTTTGCCGGACCCCATTGCTCTGCCCGTCCTAATTTAAAAATTAAAGACTTTGAGGCCATGATTGTCACCTACTGTGTCACGCAGCACCTGGTACAGCAAGTCCCCATCTTGCCCACAGCTTGTAAATGCTACTATAATAGAGAAATTATCTCATCAAAGGCGGATGATGTCATACACATTTTAAAATCATAGTCATGTGTTGTTAGCAAGCATGGCAATGAAGTAAACATCTTGTAGCTACAATGAGATCTCTTACTACCAGCAGTAAATGTGAAGGCTGGAATTATCACAGTTGTTATGAACTCCCTGCAGTTCCAAGGTCTAATTAAATGCAAGTGTTTTACCAGTCTTTATCTAATCAAGAGATTCCTGGTTCCCAAACACAGTGGTTACTCATGCGTCTGTCCACTCCTCCTCTCCTTTCCACTTCAAATAGGCTGGAAGAAGGACCATGCCACTACTCTGAAACTTTTGCTAAATAGAATTACCACCTTCTAAATTATGCTTGCTTCTTGAAATCAGCTTCCTTATGTTTGCCCAGCTGAAGTCACACTCCCCAAATACATCTTTCTCTTGTTATTTTTTCTAGGTCTTCCTCTGGACATTGTTGTCATAAATACAAAAATAGTTTAGTGATAAAATCCAGTGCAATAAGAGAGATAATAATAATAATTTAATAATAATTAAAAAACAGTTCCTGTGCTGTCCTCACCCTTTTAAACATGAATGATCTTTCCAGGTCTCTTTCTATAAACCTGCAAAAGGGAATGCCAAGTTCACAAATATTTAACTACAAGCGAGGCCCCAAATCCTGTGGTAGGAGGCTGGATCTAAGTTTTGCAGCTGACAACGTGCTTTGCTAGCAGAGGCAGTACACCCCGTCAGCAGTGTAATTTTTTTAATTAAGAATTTTACTGAATTAGAGAGGAAAAATACAGTGCAGCAAGCACATTGCAATGACCTTCATACACACTGAAACTATTTGCCTTTCTGAACAAGGACTGAGGTACTCTGCAAACTCAGAAAGGAGGCATTACTGCCAACTCCAAAGTCCTACCCGATTTTCACTCCCTGCAGGGCAAGAGTTAATTTTCCGTGGCTCCTCAGACCCCAGCCATTGATCTCAGCTCGCCTGCTGTTGGGTAGGAAGGCAATAAATGGGTGATCCTCTGCTTGCTGCAGCTTGCCAGCTGTTATATACCTGCTCATTTGCTATAGTTTCCCTGTTCAGAGAGTAACACTGTAGTTGTATTTGCAGTCTGATTAAACTGTGTTTTCTTCTTTTTCTTCTTGTCCTGCCTATTTTGATCTTTTTATTTCTGCTGCTGGAGAATGGCTCAAGCTGAAATGGGGTGTGGGCTTTATTTTAAATCAAAGGGTTTAGATCAGTTAAATGATTTTTTTGTTATGCAACTGACAAAAAAATATCATCTCAGACCTGGTTTTTGGGGCTAAGCTCTAAAGATAAGGAAAAAAAGCTTTTAATTTACCCTATGACATTTGGCAGGAATTGAGTGCTGAATACAGACTAAGCAGTTGATTGATATTCTGATATTGGGAAGCAGCCCTCAGATTTGAGTGTAAAGGTAACAGGCTACTGAAATGGCTTTCACCAGTATTTCTATTCTATTTGATTACTAATAAAATGTAACATTTGCAGAACAGCCAGAGGATCACAGGAGCTTTTCCACAGCACTGTCTGGTGTCTTACCTGTGTGTATGGGCTTTTCAATAACATCTTAAAATGTAGCTTTCTCTGGAATGGATCGCAGCTGAAAATCAGTGTGATTGCTGAAGAACACCATATACATGCACTGAAACTCACAGGGAAGCAGCCTGCAATCCTCTAAGCTATATGTAAACCAGAATTTTGGTTTTAACACTCCAAAATGCTGTAACAGGAGGATACCCATGAAATTTTAAAGGTGTGGGAATGAATGGGACTTCTGCACCTGAAGAGTAGCACGGTGAAGAGGGCCGTGAGTGACAGCAGCCCCCACTGAACAACCAGCCAAATTTCAGTCTGCAACTTGGGTTATCTTCTTTCCAGTCTCCCAGTCTTGGCTTTTCCCATAGAATGGTGACATCTGGAAGTGACAATGGCCCAGCAATTCTAGGCATTAACTGATGGCTCAATTTTAATTTCCTCTTGAATCAGAGGCTCTCCAGTTGTCCTGTACAACCTGCCACCATGCCACTGAAGTCACTGAAATGAGCCTTTCCTTAGGGCATGCTCAGGAACTCTCTGCAGCCATTTAGCTTTCCTCCCTGCATAGCATGGGCACTTGGGTGGGATTTAGTCTTTGTGCCTTAATTCTCCATCCACAAAATGGAGGTTGTGATCATTCTTTAGCAAAGGAGGTATTAAAGATAAGGGGTGTCCTGATTATAAATACGTTAGTGATGATGAGATGCTTGGACACTGTCACCACATAACCATTTAAAACAGATAGCACAAAGAGATCTGAATTTAGATTACAAATTCACCTTCAAAAGGCTGGAGAGGCAAGAAGCATCCTTTCATCTCAGGGAAAAAACCCTCTGCATAAGAGGGGAGCTTCCATGGGAACTGACCTTTAAATTACAGCTGCTCTGCAGGAAAGTCTTTCAACCACGCATGCTGGAGTCGATTGATCTGAGCCCATTTCTCATGTATTATCCCAAGTGTCCCAAACGCAGCGTTTCTTGTTCATATTGGGGTGCTTTGTCCCTGGGCAGCACAGTGGCATTGTGCTGCAGGCTGCACGCAGGGCTACACACGTGCAGCGCGGGGTCTCTGTCTGTCCAAACAGTGAGCAGCAAAGCCAGCAACACGGGGGCTGTGTGAAATACAGACCCCAACAGGAGATATTTCCTCAGGATCTGATCATGCATGCTAGGACTAGCACTATCTGCTAGTGATCCCTCACTTGGCCAGCATGAACACTGCCACTATAGCTGATCCCCAAAAAGCAGGCGCTATAATATATCCATGAGCTGAAGGATGTTCAGGTGCTCTGAAAGCCTCTGCTTTAGGCTAAAGTGGTTTTTCTAATCAACAGAAATACTGTCCTTTGAGCAATGTTCATTCTTGGCTACATTTTATCCTTAACTATCCCCTCCTCAACAGGTATCTGCTGCCTGGCAGTCAGGAGCTAGAGACATGGGGACACAGGACTGAAGACAGCTCTGGGGTCAGAAGTGCTGTCCCTGCAGACACACTGCCCCTTTTCCCAAGACCTGTCTCTTTCACAGACAACCTGGGGGTTTGCTCTGGTACTTTACGGGAACCTCTCAGCAGCCACCACCTCCAACATATTCATGGTTTTCATCCTTCTGCCAGCTTCACCTTTCTGTCTTCCTAGCATTTAGCCATGAGACAGCAACCCCATCCCATCTCTACTTTTGCTTTGCCAGCCTTATAAAGGCGTCTTTTCTAAGTAGTCCACTGCCTCTGACTGTATAATTTCTGTTCTGTAGGTCTCTCTTCTCAAATATGGGTGGCACATATTGTACACAGCAGGTCTTACAGGATCAGGGCAGTATTTTCTGAAGTTGAAGCCTTGGATTAGTTACACAGATCCATGTGGTTCTGTGGGATGGTCACCTTATGATTGGATAGGAACAGGTGACACCCATCCTGCTATTCTGTACTCCATTTTGGTCAGATTCATATTTAAATTAAGCCCTGGATTCTGTATTACAAAAGGAGGGAATAACTGTTTTATTTTAAAGAATTCAGATGTTTTGCCTTTCCAAGAGAGGTTGCTTTTAACTTGTTAAGGTGCAAAACCCCTCACCCCAGCCAGGCTTGTTTCCTGCCTTACAGCTGTGTCTTCAGTTTTTGTTCTGTTCACATTAGCAGACATTTGAAGAGTGCAGAAGGTTATTCTTCAATAGAGAAGCCTAGGGGGATAGCTTTTCTCTTGCTTTTGTAGTTTTTATTCATTGAAGGGGAACGTTTGTCAGAGATAAAAGAGGAGCTATTTGTCAAATTTAGAGTTGTTGGCAAATACAGCTGAAGTGATGGGCTCTGAAGAAGAAGCACTGTGAGACTTTCTTGCTTCACCATACCAAGACCACAGCCAAAAGCCACAGTCAGTCACCTTTTAGCAAACAGCATCACAGGCGTAAGGGAAACCGTGCTACCCCTTCAGGGTACTGGATCCCTCTCGTTTTGCTGTGTAACAGCTGGCTGGAGTTTCTCCCTTCTGGTGTGATTTCATATCATGGTGTATCTGTTATCTGAGAGCAATGAGGAGAGAAGGGGGGCCTTCTACAGGAAGACAAAAATTTCTCATTAAGACCCATGATGAATATGGGAGGGTATTTAACAGTATTTATGAGCAACATGGTTTTTGTCAGAGGATTTTTATGGTGCTGTTGTAAAATTAATTTCTAAAGTAATAAAGTACCTTGCAGGGAAAAGCCAACCTCCTACAGTCTGCTGCAGCCACCAACCCTCCAGACGTGGCCAAGGAATTGACGTTTCCTATGCAAACAGGCTGTTTAACCTTCCAGCTAAGTTGTTCCATAGGTGCTGGAGTCCAAGCTCATGCGTGTGTACCGTGCCTTCCTGCTACGTGGAAAACAGGGGGAAGCAGGCAGGCTCACCCTCCCCGGGGCACACACATCCAGCTTTCAGAGCTGCGATAGCAGAATAAAAGCCTTGTTGTGAATACCTTCTGCCAGCAGCCTCCACAGAGGGGGGGTGCAGAAAGCAAGCGTTTCGCCACTCTGTCCTCCCTGGTTCTCCCAGGAATCTCTCTGCTTCACATTTTGACTCCCCTTTTCGTCCCTTTTTCCAATGGATTTGGAAAAATCCTCTTCCAGATAATTTAAAATGCAGAGATAAAGAGCAGCTTACTCATTTCACTAAATGTCCACGCAATGTCAAGCACTCTGCTGCTGATTGTGGCAATTTAACACTAACAATAACTAATAATCTGGAAGCACATCACTGTCCACTCTAACTTTTGCCATTCCTCCCTCAAATATCTCTTTTTTAAATAACAGAAGCAAAAATTAGTAACTCTCCAGATTTTACGTATTTGTGTCCACAATACAGCCTGCCTGGCAGCTGTGGGGCACCATTTCCTTAATAACAGCAAGCTGCAAGTGAAGATAAGTTGCAGAGGATGTAGAATTACAGCCTGAAAGCTGTTGTTTTTATGGACTGAACTTCACCTCGTATCCCTGGTGATAGGCCTGAGAGGCTGAGTTTTGAAAGAATAACAAAAGTAGAGGATCCTCTTGAAATCTTCCTCAGGAACACCTTGAGTAACAGCTGTTTGGACAGGATGAGTATCATTTAGGGACTGTTTCTCTGTACTGTTTACTGCATCTTTGAATGAAGTAAATTGATACAAACTAAATACAACAGCAAAATACAAAACTGTAGCTAACAATACCAGACTCTTCTGTTTCTTGCACTAGGTATTATCATTTTATGTTGCCAGCTGAGCAGACACCATTCACAAACTCTTTGAGCCTCTCTCAAGAGTTGAGGATAAAAAGAAATGTAAAAAAAAAAGGAGGAAAATACTGCTCTTCCAACTTTTTGTTCTGTCATAAAACAACAAAAAAAAGGGTACTAAGCCTTTGTTCTATGCTAATGGAAATCCAACCCAGCTGGTTACATAAAATTGCTTAGGAAAATCAGCAAAGGTTGGAGAGAAATAGCCTGGCACAGATAGGGTTGTTTAAACACTGGGGCTGTGATAAGGGGTCTGCAAGGATCCTGCCTGCCATGGTCGAGGCTTGCCTTGGCAGCAATCTGGGAAAGCTGAGCAGTGAGAAGTCCACAGTTACGAGATTATAACTGCCAATCTCATGGGGAAACCTCTCTCAGAGCCTGCAGCCAGAGCATGGCTGCAGGCAATGCCTTTAACTCATGCCTGATGCCAGCACAAGTTTGCCAGCTCTTGCCTTAAGCAAGTAACTGGTGTTTCTCACTGAGAAAAGGGACACAAAAACAAAGCAATCTTGGAGAAAAAGGCAGCAACAGAGTAATGCCACTGAGATCAGGTCAGGTGCAAACAGAGGGTGGTGCAGGAGGGGTGGAAAGCCACTCAGGCCTAGCCTCCTGTCACCTACAGAGAAATGAACTTTTTGGACTGCTGAGATGCCATTCCCTGTCCCCATTTGTGTAGTTTCTCACATCTGAGCACTGAAACCACACAGCCTGTAGTCCCATTCATCAGTACGAGCTGATAGTATCATCATAGGGATGCTCAATAGAAGGTTAAGTTGGAGCCCTGCCATCTGGACCGAAACCTGTCCCTGCAAATGAAGAGCTGGGGTGTTTAAGACCTGCCAGGAGGAGATGGGTGTCTAATTTCTAGAAATAAGAAGCCATGAAGAAGCAACCTACCTGAAATGACATTTGCTTAGCCTAGCACATTTGTGGGCAGTACCAGGCATGCTTTCTGTCCATTTACACTTTCTGCTAAATATGTAAAGGCAAAATCCCAAGCACATGCACACAACCGTTTCATTAGGGTGCTGCTCTTAGTCCCAGCATCCTGGCCAAATTCTAGTTGAGTCATTAGACCATGATTAGGTAACTGCTTGCATACTCCATTCCTCTTCCTAGGGAGCCTAGCTCTAAATTATTTGATGCTTTCAGGACTTCTAGTCATTAGTAAAGCTGTTTCCCTTGCCAGTGGGAGACTAAATGCTGGCAGAGTTTGGGGAATGGCTCCACTGTACATGCCCTGCCTATAGCATGGGTGGCTTGGGTATTCTCTGTGGTAGTCAGAGGTCCTCACGTCATTTGGGGAGATGCTGATGTGAGGTACAAGCAGTTAGAACTCCAGCTGGGGAAATGAACCCAGAGTCATTGTTACGCTTAGTGGGTAAGAAAGAAACAGATTGGCAGAGTCATTTACATGTGCTAGGGATCATTTTGTGGTTTGCAGACTGAAATTCTTAATGGCACTCCTTACAACTTTGCTTCCAGATGCTGTTTGCTTTCATGTTCAGAGCTACATGCATTAACATAGAAAATTCCTTTGAAAAATGTTGAGTACTGGCAACCGCACGAATCTAGAAGAAGTCAGCATCCAAAATGCAGGAAAATTTAGGCAGTTATCATAATTTTGCCCTGTCTTTTGATCCTTAATTGCTAGCCATTTATCTCCCATGCTTACATACAAAACTGCTGATGGTTCACATAGATATCAAGTAAAGATATTTTTGCTTCAGTCACATTTTTTTTATCCATCTTCTCCATCTTCCTCTACCCAACAATTCCCCTCTAGTCTGCAGCATTCATCCAGCCAACTCTCACCTTCTGTGCCCAGCTGGTGACATTGGTGCTGTCTTCTGCATTCAGAAGCTCCTTAAAGCCAAGCCTAGGCTGACACATCCACATGGAAAAGCCCAATTCCTCAGGCTGATTACAGCCTGCAAGCATCCGTGGCAAGCTTGACTGCAAAAATCCAGATATTCTGGCACCAGGACACCCTACATAGACAACAGAGATGTAGATGAAAAGCATCCCTACCTGGATCCATCTTCCCATAATGCAGCCCAGCTTTCTAGAGGTCTCCCATTAAACAACCAAGCAGCCCAAGTTCTACTTTTCTGTGCAAAGATGTGCTAAGACAGCATCCAGCAGCAATAGAGTGTGTGTTTCCCTGCAGGATCTGGAGGTTTTAATACAGAACCTGAAAGTACCAAGGAGCCTTGCAGGTCAAACCTAATGTGCTTCTTTGGAGTTGCTTGTAATCTGAGGATTTACCAGAAAACGGCCCAGTTTCGGTGTTATTTAGGGAAAGTTTTTCCCCGTGGCCTCACCAATTCAGTGCTGGCAGAATAAGTTTCTACAGATCAAGATCTCCAACTGCAGGATGCTGTGAAAGTCAACATGAATGCTCCTTAGGTACTAAGCTTTAGTACTAATTACATCTGCACATGGGGATGGAGGAAATGGCATCTGCACCCTGTTGCAGCTCTCTGGAAGGAAGAGCAGAGATTTTCTAGCACTTTAGGTGTGTGTGGGACCATCAGCAATACCATGAGCCCTTCCCAGAAGGCAGGGAAAAGGGGATTGCCATGCATGCTGGAGTCTCTAGCCAAGGGCTGGGCAGGCAGCACAGCTGGGAGCTGGCATCTTTCTCACTAAAGCAAACCGAGACAAAGAAACATTCCCTTTGCATGCAGGTGTTTTTCAAAGCTCATCTTTGCACCTTCCTCCAAGGCCATTGGTGCTGAATGCTCTCAGCCCCATCATTTCTACATCTGTGTGTGTCCATACAGTCACATAGGCAGCTTTAGCTGTTTTGCAGAGGTGAGATGTGCCTTGGCCATGAAACAAAAGCAGGAGAGGTTGCTTTCTGCTGACAGTGAGTTTGTGCAAGCCTGTACAACTGCTTCGCACCTCTGCAAAGCTCCTGAGGGCATTTCCTGGCCCCTTCTTGGGCCTGCTGCTGTCCTGATGCAGTGTTAGAGGGTGAGATGATACTTCATCCTCCCTGATTTGTCACCGCTGGGTCATTGACCATGTTTTTTCCTTGAGACCCCTTTTTCCTTTGGATTCTGCGTCCTGTGTCCTCACTGGTCATTTCCTCAGAGGGTCCTCTGGAGCAGACATGCCTCTGAGCTTTCTGTGAGATTCCCTCTGGGTCAGGATTTAGCTGGGCAGATGCAGGTGTCTGCAGAGTGGGTGTCTCGGAACATTTCCCATTCTGTCCCTCTTTATAATCAATGGAAACACTTACCAGGAACAGTCCCCTTCACCCTCAAATATATATTCAAACTTTGTTAGATGCCCTGACATTAAGTTTTTCTCCACTGATTGTGAAGTGAGCCTGGGGACCTTAGCTTAGAGTAAGGAAAATGTTAGATGAGATGAATCCAACATTTTATCTCTGAATATGGGCAGAAGCTCATACAGCTCTGTGCTGGTGACTCGCAGCCTCTCTGTCCCAGACTTAGCTTTCTTTGCTCAAAATTAACCTTAATCTGCCATGATTTTGTCCTCACAGACCCCTGCCATGGCCTCAAGTTCAACCTGTCCAGAACAAAGCTCTTCGCATTCACCAAGTTCCTCCACTGTGGGGTACAAAATCATTACCCTGACAGTTTTTCAGGCCATAACTAAAATTTCATCTTCAAACCAGTTCCCTCTCCACACCAAGGTCTTGCAGAGCCTTTCAGCAGACCACCTCTGGTCTTTCCCCATTTCTTCTTAAGAAGTCTCACCAAACCTATCAGAGCTGTTCTGAACTGCACAGCAAAGGCCCTTTTCCCAGCCAAATGTTGCATCCATCTGGCCGAGACATTCCTAAAAAGAAACCACATGAACCTCCTTCGTATGTTATCCAGTTCTCCACTGTCTGATTGCCTTCACCTCTAAGGTTTTCAGCATCTCTTCACTCCCAAAGTGTGAGCTGACTGGCTCAGCCAGTGTGCTCAGATGAGCTGACTTTGTTTTTCCCCAGTGCCCTGTGGTGCTGTCTCTACCTGCTGCTGTGCTTTAGATCTCTACCTCTCAGAGACAGGTTTGTCTTTTTGTTGTGGGTTTGCACTACAGCCGCTGACATACAGCCCCTCCGGAGCAGGTTGTTGTTGCCATAACTCAGACTGCAAGGACTGGAATACACTCTTTGCCTGATTAAATCTGAATGGGGATTAGTAATGGAGGAGGAAAGGGCTGCAACTTTAATTCATGAATGTTATCCTCTTTTCTTCCCTCACCCATTTGGCAGCAAAGTGGATGCGTGGCTGCAGAGCAGCAGTTTTATGAGAAAGACACGCACCCTTGTGCTTCCCTGTGTGTTTATTCCAGCTGCAGCCAGCAGAGATAAAACTCCAGAGCCAGCCCTGTCAGGGCAAGAAGCCAGCTTCTGGAAATAGCTTGTCCCTGTGGAGCACGTTCAGATAGCACAGCCTGGGGACAGGTACACCGAAAGTAGCCAAGTGCCTTCCACCACAGTGCAGCCACCTGCCTCGGGGATGAGATAGCTGTGGTCTCTTCCTGACCTGCCTCTTGGGCTTTCACACTGAAGAGGTTTGCTGATGAGAATGACCCCACTTGTGCCCCTCTGCACCCACAGCATGGATGTGGTGGCCAAAGGACTCACTTAACAGCACAAGCTGCATCAGCAGGTAGCATTTATCAGCACTAGGTCACATTTGGGGTGTACTTTTTTCCTCTCTGAGCTAAAATCAAACCAGCTTTTCTAGTGGGACTTTTTTATTTTCCAGATCTAAGTGTGAAAGGTATAAAGGTAGGTCCTTTGGGCTGGAAATTGCTGCAGGGAGCCTGAAAATACCTCCCATCCATCGCTCTCACTGCCAGCATTGCTGCAGCATCCTCCACCAGTGCCATGCAAAGCTCACAGGTGAGAGGGCTTTGCTGAGCCCCCAGGCACTCTCGCTCCTCTCCACCATGGTCCTGGGGAGCTGCACCCTGTCAGATGCTTCCTTGGGATGGGGGCAGCCGCAGTGCTT
>NW_010205813.1:12502-14896 GCF_000695765.1 Mesitornis unicolor
GGTGAGACTCATCCAGGGAGCCCAGCGCGGGCAGCTGGCAGGGATTTTTGCATCGTTTAATTCTCAATCCTCCCAAGAGCCTGGCGAGGGATTGAGCACATTCACTGAAATGAAGGGCAGGCATCAGGGCCAGAGCTGGGCACTGGGAGATGAAGGGGCCCAGCAAGAGTGGTTTGTTCACAAATTTCACTTTGAATAGGAGAAGCTAAGACAGAAATAACAGCCAGAGCAGGCATTTCTCTGGCCAGCAAACCACTGGTGCAGCCAGACCTGGCTGCTCCCATCCTGCCTGCAATCAAGACACCAAAACCTTAGGGAGGGTCCCAGCCCAGTGCGAGCAGAGGTGACAGGCCACGAGCATCTGTGATTTGGGACAGGAAGAATTCTCCTCTCTGCTATCCACTACCCTCCGAGCACAGAGATGCCTGTGCTGTGGTCTTGGATGCATTCATACAGCTGAGCAGTACACAGAGAGCAGTTGCACGCAGGTGGATGCTCAGACAGGGTTTCTCTGGATGCTGACAGGGGTGCTGGCAGTGCAGCAGCTTGCCTGTGCTGCTCAGCCCTGCCTGATAATGCACAGCCCTTCCCTCATATGTACCCCTCTGCTCAGTGAGCTCCTTCTGACCTGGTTTCCTCTATAGATGCAGATGTTCTTAAGATGCATGGAGGGGAGGATCAACTGAAGCATCTTTCTGCCAGTTTCCTAGAGAAGCTGGGAGCAGCCCCTACCAAAAGCAAAATAATTGTTTTAAGACAAAGGTGCAGTGCCTGGAAAGTGGTGTCCTGCAATGATGGGAAAGATCAGGGGTGTCCGGCTCCCAGCCTTGGGTAGTCAAGGCTCAGATTATGGCGACAAGAAGGGGGTAAAACAGGTCTGGCACGAGATTTGGCTGTAAATCCAAAGGAAATGCTAGCTGGTGCAGACCTCTAACAAGGTCTATCACATCAGCAGCGTTCTCCTGTGTCACCGTTACAGATAAGCAAACAAAAGATGGGAAAGGGTGCACATCAAGATGGAGCCAGCCCGGCGACACAGGCACATGCAACAGCTTTGGCTGCCTGGACGATGCAGGTAAACCCCAAGGCTGAGTCAGGCACCATCAGGAAGATCCACTGAATTATCCCATGGCAGCAGTTTTGCAGCTTTTCTTGTTCTTACAAAAATCCACCTGCAGAGCATGCATGGAGGTAGAGAGAGAGGAACGGAGAGAGGGAGGGAGAGAAGGAAGAAATGGGAGCCTGCCATGCCTCCTCAAGGCTGTCTCATTGAACACATCCATAGGGAATTTCACACACAAAACAGCTCCCAGCAGGCAGAGGGGAAACTACAGGACATGGGAATATAGCAAACCCCAAGAAGTGACACCTGATGCCACAGAACCAGAGTCCCCACAGCATCACAACTTTATAAAAACACCTCTCTCCATCCCTTTGCTGCAGGTGCACAGCCACATCAGGGTGAGAAGCCTGTGAACACTTTTAATGCACCCCAACACCTCCACCTTGGGCTGGTTATTGCAGACCTCAGGGTGTCCCTGCTCCCCACAGGGTGAGAGAAGACCCCATCATACAGAAAACCTGCATCTGGTGTGGCCTCACCCTGAGCCCTCTCTATCCCAGGAGCTGCTGAACTGGAGCCCACCTGCATGTCACTTGTGCCCAGGTCCCCTCGCAGAGGGAAGGTGCAGCAGAGCCAGGATAGCCGAGGTGTAACCCACAGAGCTTGTCCCTCCTGTACACTGACCCACGGCAGGCCGAGGACAGCCCCCTGCGAAGAACGCACACCTCAAGTCTGTGGGGTCAGAGGCCACCCTGGCAGGGCAGGGCAGGGCCCAGCTACCCCTACAAAAGCCGCGGACACGGCCCTGCTGAAAATAAGCTGGGCTGGGCTGCCACCTTGTGCCAACAGGCAGCATCCACTGGCCGAGCCAGGCATGGGAAGGGATTTTTCCATCACTCCAAATTTTCAGTGACCGAAATGGGGATATACCCTCCATTTCCAGTTGAATCCCACAAAGCTCAGCACCTCTGTAGCAGCAGGCGGCAGGGAAGGAGCTTTGCTGTCCCTCTCCACAGCCCTGGAGCTGTCTTCACCCACAGCCCAGGGTTCAAAGAGCCCATATCCGTGCAAAGCTCAGCCCTGTCATCCAGCAGCCATGTCCTCCGGAAAATGCCCGGGCATGGAAAAGGGGTGCAGCCTGGTGCAACACCCCAAGGTGCCGGGCCTGCGTGGGATGCAGCATCCCTGCAAGTGCTCAGCGTTGCAGAGCTCAGGGGAAGGGCTCAGCCCTGAATGCTGAGCATGGCTGGGGAGAAATGCCAAAATTGAGGTGCAGGCAGGCACCTACAGTGAGCAGGCAGCCTTGGGCCCTGGGCTAGCCTGCAGCAGTG
>NW_010205813.1:15020-19294 GCF_000695765.1 Mesitornis unicolor
CAAGACCGAGACGTCACTGCCCGGCTCCAGGCAGCCCTGGCACGCACCAGCCCCGGCACAGCCCACACTGGCCGGCTGCTTGAGGCTGATGCTATCTGGGTGGGTAAATAGAATTTATCAGTTCCTCCCTTTTTATTTATTTTTTTTTCCCCAAGGCAGGCACAAAGAAAAGGAAAAAATTCTGCAGGGAAGCTGCAGCGGGAGAAACTTCAGGGACAGGGGGAAACTGTGGGGACCAGGGACACATTCACATACCCAACACCAGGGCAAGAGTAACCTCTCCCCGAGACCTGGCTGGACCAGTGGCACCCTCTCTGGAGCCCATCCTTAGTGCCATCCTTCATCTGCAGCCTGTCCTTAACTGCGGGGCAGAGCAGAGGTCTGCTAAGTGAAGTCAAATTTGCCATCATGATGGGTGACCCCAAAGGGTGAAGTGGCAGCAGGGGAATTTTGTGTGCCCAATGGCAAGGGGTGAGCAGGGTTTATTTCGCTGGTGCTGAGCTGGCACATACCACACCCAGGCATTGTTCCAGCACTGGGTACAGCAGCTGGGCACCCCCTGAACACCACTGGCAGGGACAGGCAATAACATCCCGAGCCTGGCCTCCTACTCAGAGCAGGATGTAACCAACACGACACCAGATCTGCTGTGGCTTTGTGCTGCAAACCCCAGGCCTGGAGACCCCTCCTTTGGGTACCTGCCAGGGGATGCACACCTCTCTTGCAGAAACCCCTTGTGCTGAGTATCCTCAGCCTGCCAAGCTGCAACCTGCAGCCCTCACCCCTTATTACAGTCTGCCAGCAGCTCCAGGATAGACCCCTCGACTGCTGCCCACAGCCCAGGACCCCTGTTTGGCTCTGGAAAGTCTCATGTGCACCTCAGGCACAGAGCAGCAGTGAACTGTGGTGGTTAAAGTGCTGAATTGATGACCTGCATCCAGCTGTGTAGACTGGAAGGTCCCTTTGCTCCTCACTGCGTAAGTCCCTCCATGGTCTCATGGGGGTCACAGTGCTGCCCTCTGCTGAAGGTGCTGGGGGACAGCTGATGGGAGAGGGGCAACACTAGAGCTACGAAGGTCGTGTGGGGTTTAGGAGGAAGACAGCAGCCCCGGCTACCACCACTGCTTGTTAAAATGCTATTAGATCCAGCTTTGCTCAGTAGTGCTGTCACAGCCCTCCTTTCCCATCAAGGTTGTGAATCCCGGCAGACACCCACAGGTTGGGACGAGGCACTGGGGTCAGTTGGGGTGCCACAGTGACTTCAGCTGCACTGTGACCCCTAACCCTGCTTAGAGCCAAGCAGGGAGGGATTCCTGCAGTGCCGGGAGGGAACACCACCCCTGCCTCTGAGAGGGGAAGGGCTCCTCCAGCAGGAAACTCTCCAAGCGTGATTCATATCTCCAGTTTTACAGACATTTCAGTAGAACAAGTAAACCGAGCACATTGCTGGGAACAGGTTTGAGCGGGGGAAAGGACCTGCAGTGCCAGCTCATGCAACACAGAGGACGTCCCCTGGCTCCAGCACAGCACTGGGGGGCACTGGGGTGCATCCCCTCCTTGAGACAGCTGTGGGGAAAGAGAAGCAGAGTTTGGTCATTACTAAACACAGGTAGAATGAGAAGCATGAAAACCCTGGGAGGTAGTGCTGCAGGAGCCAAGGTCTCTCCACAGCAAGCAGAGAGCTGAGTCTGCGAGAGATAAAATGCCAAAGCCTTTCTGCAGTAGCCTGATGAAGAGATGCCTGCACAGTACACCATTGAGAGAGTGACACCCAACGCTCCCCTCGCAGGCCTGCCCCTTGGGCATTCTCCATCTCCTCTACCAGCTGGGACGAGCCCATGAGTCACAGTGGGGCACCCGATCCAGCCTCGCCGCCACTCTGCACCCTGTCAGCCCGGCACGGCTCTCCAGGGGCCCCTGAGCAACGTGACAGCTGATTGCCACCAGCTTCCTCCATGGTCCTTTTAAAATTCCCCACAATCTCTCCCTGGCAGGGCTTCAGTCCTTTCTGGGCTCATTTCTGCACTCAGGTCCTTTATTGCTTTACCCACATGGACTTGGGTCGGGCGTGGGCCAGCCTGCCGGTGCAGGCAGCAGGCAAGCATTGCAGGGGTGGCATCACCCCTATGGAGTCACGTCTTGCCCCATCAGCACTGGGAGATGATGCACATGCTTTTCAAAGCACTTTTGCGATTGCAAAACCCACCCACACCAACAAAACAATTGTGTGCATGGGGACGTCACTCTTCCGTGATGAAAACTATTAAATTAAATTAAAACTGCAGCAGTTGCCTTGCTGGTGTCAGCTCCTCAGCCTGCTGGAGCTCAGCACCCAACAGGCTCTCCGGCAGGAGCAGCCAGGCTGGCAAACTGGCTGAGTGGCCCCAGCCCCTGGGCTGGCGGGTGGGGGCGCTGGCCGGTTGGGGCAGCGCTGGCAGCTCTGGGAAGGAGCTAACCCAGCGATGAACTCACCAGCACCCTGTCACCTCGCCAGCGCATCCTTCAAAGGGAAGCCCCACAGGCAGCAGAGCTCATCACCGAAGGACATCGTTCCACCGTGCACTGCCTGGGACACCTCATCTTCCTGGGGAAACACCCTCTTCCTGGCCCTCCCAGCAGGCGAGCCTCTGGAAGGTGGCCAGCCATGGTGCTCAGTCCTGCCTGATGTGTTTAAGAGTTCCTGCTTGCCTTCACAAACCCTCGTGAAGCCCTTCACAGGTCTCCAAGGTTGGTAGAGAAACCCACTCCTGACAAGCCCTGCGTGGGCTGTCCTTCTCTGCAAGGCAGTGGTGCTGCTCATGTAGTAACTTTCCATCCATTCTCACCTCCTCCGAGCCTCTGGAGGAATTTTTCCCAGCCACTCACCATCTTCTGCCTGCATTACCATTCCCTATCAAATGGCCACGGTTGAGGTCCTGCCTCACGCCTGGAGGACCGGGAGCACTCTCACCCCACCCAGCCTGTTAAAAGGAGCTTTTACGTCCTGCTCCTTAATCCTGTTTCTGGAACGAGAACGTGTTTTAAAAACCAGGGGAGGTTGCTAAGGGACAGCGTGCTCAGCAGGGACATCACTCGCAAACTCTCAGCACTCAAAAGCAGGAGGTAAATAACTTGGGATATTATTAATCCTTCGCTGCCCACACAATAAACAGAAATGTATTATTCTTGACAAGGACAAAGGAGCCCATATTTCCCTGCAGCCGAGGAGCTGAACCAGCAAATCTTTTGGATTCAGCTCCACAGCGGGTTCAGCTGTGACTGAAGTTGTTCCAGTTCAGTTCCCGTTCAGGCCAATAATGGTTCATTAACCATTTGTTAACCCTGAACTTATTTCAGCCAGCTTTAGCTGGAACACACAGCATGTGGAAGCAGCCATGCAATGGGGACTGAGACGTTTTCAGCCCATCTCTGGTTTCCACAGCCACTGCTCCTATTCTGGTTGAACAACAGAGCTTCTTATCAGCTTGGCAGAGCTGACATACAGGACCAAAGGGCAGAAATGCTAAATATTGCCCTGGGAGCATGTACGAAGCCCGTGCTATGCGGGATGAGCAGGGGTGTGGGGGAACTGACCCTCCTGGGCTCTCCCTCTGTGAAACGAGCACCTGCACACACACAGTTCAAGGTAGCTTCTAAAGCACCAAGAGCACCGGAGGATCACATGTTCCCATCATCACACTCAGAGATTAAAATGCTCCATATATTAAATACCCTTCAGTGGCCCACAACCCAATCCTGGGGCCGGACAGGGGTTGTTTAACAAGAAATCTCCTATGATAACAGGCTGAGGCCCCAGGAGGAATCAAGATCTCACGTTGGCAGCCACTTCACGGCCATGTAGCAGCATGTCCAGCTGCCACTTCAAAAAAAAGAAGTGCATAGAGAAGGGGGCAGGGGGTGAAAGGACCAGCCATCCTGGTGCCCCCTCTGTACGTGGCTATTTCCAGATGGTGCCCAGAACAGCTTTGTCTGTGACAGAGCCTCCAAAAATAATGCCCCCTGGATCGGCAGCAAGGCGAGGAGGGCGTTGAGGCTGCACTGCCAGTCTGCATCCAGCTCACTGCACGCTAGCACCGTCAGAAGACAAGATCTTGGTTATATTTATCGTTTGACAGTACCGGTCCCCGCTATTTTTAGAGCAGCGTTGCAGCTGCAGCTTGCTGGGGAGTGAGGTGAGTTGGCTGAGGGGCTGTTTTTTACTGAGTTTCACCCAAAATTGCTGAAGTCAAGCAGTTTCTTCCCTGACACAAATGGCCTGCAGCCAGGCTGGCGAG
>NW_010205814.1:0-805 GCF_000695765.1 Mesitornis unicolor
AGGCGGGGGGGCGCAGGGCTAGAAGCATTTGTCGGACTCCACCACACCATACATCTTCATCAAGATCCCCAGCCGTTGTTCATTTTTTTAATTATTATTACGATTATTATGATTTTTTTCTTGGTTCGTTTTTTTTTTTGTGTGTCTGCCACTGATTTTTTTTTTTATTATTTTTTTCAATTTTTTTGGTGTTTTGTTTTTTTTTTTTTCTTGGTTTTTATAATTCAATTTTTTTGGGGGGGACGGCGCCATACTGTCCACTCCCTCCCCGTAACCGTCAGGCCAATTCGAGTCAAAAACCGCCCGCCTAGACAAAACAAAAAACCAACACAACAACAAACCAAACCAACCAAACTGCTTGTTACAGCATTTCTCCGTCCCCCTGCCTCTCCCTGCCCCACTTCCCTGAGACCTCTCCACCTTGGCTCTCTGACTTCCTGGCTAGTTGAAATCTGTCTGTCCCTGGGTGGCTGTCCGATGGTTGTTAATAGGACTGTTTTCCTCCTTTTTGTAGGCCTATACCATTCAAGGACAGTATGCCATTCCACAGCCAGATGTAAGTTTTGGTTTACAACTTCTTGTCTTGAAATCCACCCTCCTTCCTCTTCCCCTTCCAAAAAATTTGCTTCCCCTTCCCCAACCCCCTGCTTTCTCGACTCGAGCCGCCGTAGCCGTCAAGCTTGGGCTGGGAATATTCGATCTGATCCGAACTCCCCCCCAAAAAAACCAACAAACCAACAAAACAACCACTCGCCTCCCCTTCAATTCGCCCTCCCTGCAGCCAGCTCCACCCGCCCTCACATCT
>NW_010205814.1:836-1600 GCF_000695765.1 Mesitornis unicolor
CTTTTTCCTGCCCGCCCCCCCCCCTTCTTTCTGACGCTTCCCTCCTCTATATTTTGGTTTTTTTCCAACCCACTTCTCCCCAGCTTGGCATTTCATTTCCCTTGCCCCCAACCCCCACTCCAGTGCCTCCCCTTTTCCTCTTCAATTTGGCTCTCTCGAGAGCAACCAAGCCCCCCCGTGGGGTTGCACCTCTCCCGGGGCAGGGGGACAACCGCCAGCGGTCGCGGGTGGCAATTTTTGGGGAAAGGGGTGTGGGGGAGTGTGTGGATTTGATCTGGCCCGGCCCAGCACATTCGGGGAGAGGAGGGACAGTCCCGGCAGCGGCCACCACCATCCTCTGGCACCCATGCTCATCCCGTAGGCTCGTCGCAGGGTTCGGCGGAGGGGCCGAGCTCCGCTCCTGGCCCCATTTAGAGCAGCGAGGAGGAGGGGGGGAGGGTTTTGACGCGCCAGGCCAGGGAGCAGAGGGGTTAGGATGGAGCTGGGCTAGGAGAGAGCTACTCCAGGGCTGAAGCGAACCGGGCTGCGTCCCCGTGTCCCCTCACAGCACCCCTGTCCCCTTCCAAATCTCCCCACGCACTGCGGGGCAAGCGCCTCCTGTCTCCTGCTCCTCTCTGCTTCTCTCCCCGAGCTCCTTTTTGACCGAAGGGTGGGCGCAGCCTCCCCACCCCAAACCCACCTCGACCCGGCGCCTTCCTCCTCTGGGCGCAGAGGGGACCAAAGAGTGGGGAGGTGGGGGGGGGAACCCGGCGCCATCGGCTGGG
>NW_010205814.1:1659-4578 GCF_000695765.1 Mesitornis unicolor
CCCTGCTCGACCTTTGGGAAATGGCTAACATCAGCCTTGTTTTGTTTTTTTTTTCCTCTTTCTTTCTCTTTTTTGTTTTTTTCCTCTCTCCTTGTGTTGTTTTTTTCCCCCCTTCCCCTTCCCTCCACCTCTAGCTGACCAAGCTGCACCAGTTGGCAATGCAACAGTCACACTTTCCAATGTCTCATGGCAACACTGGATTCAGTGGTATGTTTGGGAAATGGCTAACATCAGCCTTGTTTTGTTTTTTTTTTCCTCTTTCTTTCTCTTTTTTGTTTTTTTCCTCTCTCCTTGTGTTGTTTTTTTCCCCCCTTCCCCTTCCCTCCACCTCTAGCTGACCAAGCTGCACCAGTTGGCAATGCAACAGTCACACTTTCCAATGTCTCATGGCAACACTGGATTCAGTGGTATGGAAACTCCTTTCTCTCTTCTTGTTACGCTAGCGTGGGCCAAAGGCCAGCCCGGGAGCTGCCCCTCGGCTCCCTCTCTTTAAACGGGGCCTCTGCTGGGTCTCGTGCTCTCAAAACACCCCCAAAAAACCCCCCCCCAGCCTGGCCAGGTAATGATTTCTTCTCATGGTGTCTCTGGGGGCAATTGGTGCCAGCCTCTGCTTGTCGCAGGGGGGAGGCTGCAGAGGGGTAGGCAAAGCAACCCGAAAACCAAACTCCGGAGCAGGCAGGGCCTCCACGCTGCTTTTCCTCTTCACCCCCATCCTCCACAGCTCTGCCAATGCACGGGGAGATTCCCCCCCCCAAAAAAAAAACCAACCCTGCAGCACCCTCTCTCTCCCCTCCGGCTACTCCAGTCCTGAGCAGGCAACTGTTGAAGTTGTCCCAGATTTCGCTGTAGATTTGCTAAGGCGGCTACAAAAAAAAAACCCAACCAAAACCAACCACAAAACAACCCCAAAGAATCCGTTTGAGGGCTCTAAACTTGAGACAGCCGAACTCATTGTCACTTGTATCTTAACAGGCATTGAATCCTGCTCTCCAGAGGTGAAAGGCTATTGGGGTAATGATTGAAACACAAAATCTGTAGTTATATTCTTATCGTGTATATTCATCCTGACCCGGGGTCTCGTGCTCCCTCTTCAGTTGCTGCCCGCCTTTGTGCACGGATGGGAGGGGAAAGGGGGGGGGCAGGGGAGCCTTAGAAAGGGCTGGAGGTGCCGACTGCCCCAGGAAAGGTCAGTGGAGAGCAGCAGGACTTTTTTTGGGGTGCTCGGTGACCCCCCCAGCCCCTCATTTTACCCCTCAAACCCACGCAATTCCCATTGCCTGAGGAGCTGCTGGAGCAGGTTTATGGTAGGGGACCGAGACCCCCCTCTTTAATTGAGGGGGACACACACACACACAGCCCCCACTGCATCCCCAGGCTGCTGTGCCCTTGCCAAGGCCCTTGAGGCACGGAGTGAGCTGGGAAGGGGGGAAAAAACTGCTTAAAAATCCAAAAGAATCCATTTTAATGCACACATCCCAGAGGTGAGGCCTCGCAGGAGGAGGAAGAGGAGGAGGAGGACAAGGGTTGGGTAGCATAGGCCTTAAAAAAGCCAATGATGGAGCCAAACGGAGCCAAAAACGCTGCTCTGGGACCGGTCCCCCGGACGGAAGACCCTGTGGTGACAATCTGGGGGTCGATGTGTGTGGGGTGGGAGAGAAATTGGGGTGAGCAAAGCCCTTTTGGGGGGGTGAAAGCAGGGGGAGCGGAGGGGTAACCTCACAGCTTGCTCTGCCCTTCCCCTCCCGCTGTGTAAACGCATCGGCCAGGGAGCCGTGAAGCCAAAAACGCTGCTGCGCTCGGTGCTGCGCCCCCCAAGTCCCCCCACGTCCCCCTCAACTTCTCCCGCTTCTTTTTCTCCCCCGCCCCATCTCTAAGCAGGTTTGGATGCCTCCGCTCAAACCACCTCTCACGAACTCACCATTCCAAACGATGTGAGTATCCGCACGGGGTCCCTGGGGTCTCCCCCCTTCTTTTTCCCTACCAAAATAGGGTGTGGGGTTGCTCATTTTTGACTTTGAGGGCTCGTAGCTACACCCCAAATTCCACTTCTTTTTCTCCCCCGCCCCATCTCTAAGCAGGTTTGGATGCCTCCGCTCAAACCACCTCTCACGAACTCACCATTCCAAACGATGTGAGTATCCGCACGGGGTCCCTGGGGTCTCCCCCCTTCTTTTTCCCTACCAAAATAGGGTGTGGGGTTGCTCATTTTTGACTTTGAGGGCTCGTAGCTACACCCCAAATTCCCTCCTTGGGTCCCTCAGCTGGACCCGCATCCCTTCTCCCCCTTTTTGGGCCAGATTGAAGGCCAAAAACCCCCCTTTCTGCCTCTTAGGGCCGCCCTTTCTGCCTCTTAGGCCACCCTTTCTGCCCTTTTTGGGCCAGATTGAAGGCCAAAACCACCCTTTCTGCCCCTTAGGGCCCCCTTTCTGACCCTTAGCCCCCTTTCTGCCTCTTAGGGCCCCCTTTCTGCCTCTTAGGGCCCCCTTTCTGCCTCTTAGGGCCCCCTTTCTGCCTCTTAGGGCCCCCTTTCTGCCTCTTAGGGCCCCCCCCAAGAGGGACAGGCACAACAGGGGAGGAAGAGGATGGGTTAATACTCAACTTTGCCACTAACGAAGCTGTTTTTCTCCCCCCTCCCAAGTTGATTGGCTGCATCATCGGGCGCCAGGGCGCCAAAATCAATGAGATCCGCCAGATGTCGGGGGCGCAGATCAAAATTGCCAACCCCGTGGAAGGCTCCACTGACCGGCAGGTCACCATCACCGGCTCTGCAGCCAGCATCAGCTTGGCCCAGTATCTAATTAATGTCAGGTAAGTCTCCGCATAACGAACCTCTCACGATTTGGGGTGGACGGGGTGTTCGCGCCGTTCCCGTTGCCGCATGAGGGGTTTGTGTCCACATTTTACTTCCCTATCCCCATC
>NW_010205814.1:4681-5071 GCF_000695765.1 Mesitornis unicolor
AGCTGCGCCTGGTGCTTAGTTAGGGCTGTGCTGTTTCGCTGTGGTGAGGGCTCATTTTTGGTGGGTGATGAGGAGGGACCCTACTGGACCTTGCTCATGGAGGTCCCAGCAGCTCCCAGGGCCGTCCCAGCAGCTCCCAGGGCCTCCCAGCAGCAGAGAGGAGCTGATACTGGTTTGGCTCCGCTCCTTTGCAGTGGCCCATGGTGGGAGCCTGGCTGCTTACCCACCCTGTGGTGCCCATAACGGGCTCCATGCACCCCTATGGTGACCCTGGAGCAAACCGGCCCCATCCTTGGGTCTGGGATGGAGAAGAGGAGCAGGGACAGGGACATGAAACAGGGAAACTGCTCCCAGTTCTCCTTTTTTTTGGCCATTTCCACTGAGGGGATT
>NW_010205815.1:0-9712 GCF_000695765.1 Mesitornis unicolor
TATATATATATACATATATAATAATATATAGTAATCTATTGCTTATTTAACTGAATGTGACTTCTGACTGATAAATGTTAAATATTAATATTGAATAATAAAATATTTGATACTCTATTTCTTTTTCAGGCACTTTATAGGGAATGAGAGCTTAATAGAAGGTACAACTTTGTACATTTATTACACCACTGTTCTAAAAGTTAAGCTATTCCAGACTGAAAGAAACCAACACTTCTGAGAAAAAGAATATACATTCAGCCATACAAACAGCTGTACGATCTTCTCTCTGTATTGTCTCACTTCAGTTTATTGAGACTCCCTGTGGAACTCAGACTTTCTTTCCCTTCCAAATCAAGGAATTTCCTTTCCAGCAATTTTCATTTTGAAGCCCATGAAGTACACTTCATCATTATTAAAAGTTACAAGTAGTATTGGAAAAGGTTCAATGGACCATAGATCATTTATGAGCTTTTTTGTCACAGCATCAAAGTCTGGGAATTACATTTGATAATGTTATTTCCTGTCTTCTATTGTTCCTACTCCATGTCTGAACATTAAAAAGCCTTGAACAATTCAAATATTTAAACAGTAACAACAGAAACAGTTACCTAACTCATTAGTTTAGAAAGAAACTCAGCATACAAGTATCACTTTCACTGTGTCAACTCCACCAGTCTGGTCTTCCTTAAACACATTAAAGTGGTTAAAGTGTCAATGCCATCACAAGACCCACCTTGAATGCATTCTCTATCTCCACGTTTTCTATCACTTTACTTGTGCCTTGCTACAAAATGTAATTGAAATAATAGCTACTATACATATCTCAGAGCAGGTTTTCCAAAATACAAAGATAATTACTGTATTTTCGATTAGCAAAATACAAATAACTGATCATCCAGATACTTTATACAGAACTAAGGTATCTGAGGGCTAATCTCTAGGAGATCAACATGGGCTTGACGTAGTCAGCAGGCATTGGCATGGAATTGTAAACTGTGCATTTACAGTGGCCCACGCATGGTGGGCACCATGGATGGAGTTAGCTGGGATCTTTCACAAAGTCACTGATGAAACAGAGAAATACAGAGTGAACTGTAAATGCAAGAACAAATAGATGTGGTATTAAAAATAATCTGCAAATTACTCGAGCTTTTGGTATTACCAAAATATTATATGAATACTGTTTAAGGAAAACATATTTTCTTTCTGAGGTGTTTCTTGAGGTTAATTCTGAGCTAGGTATGAATAAATATGTTGTATTGGCTCAAAACCAGCATCACACCACTCCAAAACTGCAACCATAGCCCAAATTAGGCAAAAGTAAGAGGAGACAAAAGCTGTTTTTGTCAGATGTGGAACAGCCTGTACTTTGCTGAGTCTGACTGACTGCATGAGTTGTTTCAAGTTTGCACTCTTTAACAATGAATTAGCCACCAACCTCCTTTTGTGCAGAGAAGTCACATAATCTCCTACCCTCAAACCTCCTTTGAAATGAGCAGTGAAAAACACTTCACAGCAAGTCAAGACTCCAACTGAATCACCACTGCACTCCTAGGTGTGCTGTTTGGACACTCCCAGCTGAATAAGGTTTTAGGTGGGTGGTCACTTTGCTGATTGCTAATGTAAATGCCACTGCCTGTGTAACAGGAGCAGCTTGAAAGGGGAACTTAAGAACAGCTACTGCAAACCTATTACCTGAAAAGACTAGCTACAGTTCTCTGTGTTTTCACTACTGTGTTGAACAGCCATTCAATCACAGTCAACCTTTTTGAGGAGTCAGTATGTTGGCAACATTTATATATTGCAAAGGTGAACATGCACTTATTCAGCAAAAGTAAAAGGAATAGAGTATGCTTGAAAAAAAGATGTTTAATATGCCATGGCATTAGTTGCTTTCTGCCAGGAAAGAAGAATTGAAATGATACGTTTTTCATTCCCCACTAATCCACTGCTCTAATGAATGGCCTGTTAAACACCTTCCACCCAATACTAAACAAGCCAGGAAAGCTGAGGTTGTTCAGGCCAGTCTTGCAATAGTAAGCACTGTTAAGTTCAACAGGCGTTGACTACAGTGGTTCCTCAATATGACTGCAGAGAGCTATTCACTGCTAATTAACCTCTGGCTGCATGTCTGATATGCTCTAAATCATGGCTATGACTTTTCAGGGGGATGGTCTCCATGATCTGAGAGGTCCTTACAGTCTCCAGATGTCATGGTTGTGTATCACTGCTTTGGAATATTTTATTGCCATAATATTTATTTTATGACACCCAAAATCATAGTAAGTCATCTCTGCATTCTTTTCCCTTCCTCTCTGGGCCTTTTCCTCCTGTTTGACTATACATATCCCTTCCTGCTCCTTTCCAGGTATGTTATCAATGAAAAAACAGAAATTATTGCCTCATTTTTCCTCTAAAACACCAGCCATCAAACAACCCCAGCTTGTGTTCATGTGGCTAATTCAGTTCCCTGGGCTATTTGCAAGTTTAGTACCTAGAACATCTTAAACCAGAAGCAAGAATGTCTATTTTTAAAGCATTAAAGCTATTGAACTGTGTCAAGTTCATTATCAAGTTATAAAAGACAGCCATCTAAGGGTCAAAGACTGCCATTCTGAAGTGTGGCATAGATGCAGGCAGGTATTCCTAGCTGTGGTTCTGCTCACACGCAGGCTTTAACTGAAAACTCAAAGTCAGGATTAGCAACTTTCAGTAATGTATTTTCCACGTTGGCTGTAGATAGCATGATTTTAACTTCTCTTTGGTTTGTTTTCAGTCAACAGTGGTAGCAAAAATTGTAGTACAGACTAATCCAGCAGGAACTCATTATGCCTGAAAATGGGCAAGCAAAAGTGACACACACTAATTGTTTTCCTTTATTATATTGGTGAGTAAAGTTCACACTGTCTATAGTCAAAACAAATCCTGATGATACTCTTACTTCATCTTTAGACACAGAAACTTACCTTCCCTGAATAGCTATATTTTTTTCACTTTCTTCTTTTTTACTGTTGCGGAGAAGAAGGACTCTATTCTCCTTTTCATTTTTCTTTCAGTATTCACCATTGTTGATAACTACATAATATTTTTCCTTTTAAATGTTTTCAGTCCATCATCTCCTCCAACTGCATGACCCTGAATCCCCAGTTCCTGAGGAAAAGCCTGTTTAGTGATGAGTTTTAGCTGACTTCCTTCTTCAAAGCTAGTACCAGTGTTATGCCCCAGCATCATGAGCCTTCATAATGAAGAGGAAAAAGCAAAATCCAGGTTTTACTCTGTCTCAGGCTCATGTAACAGGGTCTCAGTATATCTGTGCCTTTCCAGGAGCTCAGTGAGGACCCAGAAAAATCTGTCTTGGAGAACAGTGGGTGAATCAGCCCTTCAGTGAAGTCTGGCATCAATGCACATGTCATTGGATTTTTTCCTTCTGCTTCTGTCACATAATATTCATTACTGCTTCTGACTGCTCTTTCTGTTCAATCTAAACCTATTGTCTCTGTCTGACCACAGCTCATTCACTGCACTGCTCATGACGAGGTGTGCCAGGCAGCTGCATCATAAGCATAAGACAGACTGTTATAAACATAATAAGAAGGACACTTAAACTGATAGATCCAATTAGCAAACCTCATATTCAAATGGCCACTGAAGAGCAGAATGAGTGGTATTTTCTAAACAAGCAATAAGTAAGTGACATTCTAACAAATGAGGAAAGAGTCTTCTTACCACAGTGAAGATTCTCAGGTAGTTTTGCAGAGTGTCAGACATAATTTCTGTTGATGGTTACTGCTGGAAGAAAATAAACAACAAATAAACAAAAGCCCTCCTCCCCCAAACAAACAAATAAACAAAACACTTTTGGAGGAAATTGCTTCTAATTGAATAATTTAATTCCTCTTTCCACATCAGAATGTCTCCCTCACTTTTGCACTAAATACAGCTAATCTTAACAATTATTTTTCTGAAAAAGTAACACTATTTTGTATTTAGCAGAAAGCAGCAATCGAATTTTTCATCTTTACTGCCATAGAATAAGCCGTTTCAGCTCAATCTCACAGGGTAAATTATTAACAGAGTAAGTTACCTAACAAAGGCTAGAAAAATAAAGGGTTTTGTCCAATGTCCAATGGGTTTTTCTCATTATATCATTTGAGAATACCTTCCTGATATCTAAGAATAAACAGTTTCAAAACTCTTTTGTAAAGAAGAGTTAGAAGTGAGACACCTGACCTTTAAAAACACTCAGTTTAAAACAAAAGTTACAGCCTGTAAAAGCCAGAAGTAAAAAAGTATCATAATGCCGGGTGATGGTTTAACATATTCCAACATGGATTTAAATTGTCATGCCATGCCAATATGCTGTCAGTCATGAAAGATTAGTCTGGCATTGTAAAGATTTTCAACCAACAAAAGTACTGAGAAGTTAAAAGTATGCTGTCTAGTTTTATATCAACAGAATGTAGAGTTATATTAAGTAAATATGAAGAAAATTGTATAAGTGGTATAACTGTTGACATGCAGGTTTAGAAACAACAAAGGAAGCCTTTTAAAATGTCATTGCATTCAGATAAGAAAACGTATCTTTTATCACTTTAGCAAAAGGGGGGGCAACCCTTAAAGTATAGTTTCCAAGAAAAATATACATTAACTCATGGGGAAGAGAAATTTCACCTTTTCACCAACTTAATCCACACATGTTTTAGGGATACCTGATACTTTTATTTATGTGTTTCATATCCTATTCCCTTACAAACTTTTTGTTAGTTTAAGTAGCAGGGCCTATAAAGGTAGCAGAATTGGCACAATAAAGGGCCTGACGCTAAGCAGCCCAAACACAGTTAATGAGTACATGTTGCAAACACCATGAAGGGGGTGGCTGAGGCAATCCCAGTCCAGGTCCCGAGCCGTGACCTTCGCTGCTGGACTCAATGCAGGCACCAGGATGCAGCAGGCATCTCCCATTCCCCTGCCCGCCCATTCAGAGGCAGGGCGATGCCAGGATAGACTGGCCAGAGATTGGGTCATTCTCTCAAGAAGCTCTAGCCAGAAAATAATTTTTTTTTGTGCTGGTCACAAGCAAAAATACCTCAACATCTTCCCCCAAGAGTGGATGCTTCTTGCACCACAACAGCTCAGGGAAATGTAGAAGGTGTAAGTTTGCAACTTTTTTGTGAATCTGAGCTTAAATAAGTACAGAAAAAGAACAGCAAAAACAATGAGGGGAACACAAACTCTAAATGCTGCCATTCCACACATGTACAGTATATAACTAACCATGTGAGAAATGTGTCCTTGTAGCCAGAGCACAGGACCCAGAGCTAGGAAATCCTGAGTCCTAAACCAGGACCCTGAGACTACTGCTCTTGTGGCTTTGGCCAGCTCACATAGACTTCCTTGCTCAGGGTATTTGTTTCAATCAGGGAGCTCAGAGATGAGCACAGTTTGTGAATAAAGAATGTGTTCAACCCACAGCAGGGTAGCAGAGGGTGACAAATGACATCATTAGTCACTGCTGAGCAGGGAGCAGGAATCCCCTCCCCTCAATTCCCAGGACTGACCCTGGGCAGAGGAAATAAAAACTACAAGGATGCACAACTGAGGCAGAAAGAAAAAGTATCTCTCTCCAGAGCTCATGCAAGGTTTGGTGGATCTGAGCCCAGTTCAGATGTAGTTTGCAAACGACAGTAATCAGTGTTTCATTAGAGGCCCAAACCATGAGAAAGGCCCATATGCTACCTTTGAGAAACTCTTACTGTGCAAAGCACAGAATGTGTCAGCCTTGGGCCTTCACCAGCATAGTCAGTACTCTCCATATACTGGTCTGTGTCAAAGAATGATATACACTAGAACAACCACATGGGTAAATGCCACCCTGAACCACTTTGCCTGCCTCCTTCTCTGTGTTGTACTTTATACATGAATGGGAAAATGCACGAAAGCTCTAGAATGCTCTACAGATAGGTGATGGTTATTATTAACCCATTCTATGTCCACCTCTGACCTTGGGGGTAGGAAGGCACACCAAGCACATCCCTCATGTCCAGATTTGCGTGCAGCTTGCTGCCACTTCTGTTTCACCTGGGACACAAGGACAGTGCCTCAGCTGCTGGTCACCATGCCCACACCAGCCCTGCAGCCTAAGAGGCTAGAGTTGTTTATAAGGTGCCATACTTATCTTCCTGACTGCATGTCACTGTTCTCCCTTCTCTTTGCAGAGAGATCCCCCCAAAACTCAGCTACTACTACTGCAAGTCTAATAATGTCTTCAGGGGATGCAGCCCCTCCATATCTAAGTTTCCAATTTGAATTCCTCCAGAATATTCCCATTACACACCAGTGTTCAGATTATCACATAAGCAGCAGCCTCAGTAGAAAGACCAAGGTCTGCAAGGGCAGAGGAAGTGAGCTAAGCTCTTGCCCTCCGCAAGTAATCCTTCCAGACCATGGTGGAGGTACGGTGGCTGCAGCCACTATGGGAAGGTTTGAAGAGCCACCCTGAACTGTACTCAGGCAATGAATACTGGACTGCAGTCTCTGACCTGTTGTGTTAGCATTATATTTATCTTTTGCAAGCATGGAATTCAATTCACTGCACTTTTAAAAATGGGTATTTTAAATAGTCCAACCCTGAAAATGTACTTGTTCTCACAGTTTCACATCAGCTTTTTGCACAGTTGCCAACAGATTCACACCCCCTTGCCTAGCTCACCTGTGTAAACACTAGAAAAGTTTCTCTCTGTGAAGCACAGGTAGGGTCTTGTGGCTTGATAATGTGCAAAAAAAAAAAAAAGGGACAGAGACTTTTTTTGCAACACCAGATGTGGGAGGAATCTGCCCCATCCAAGTTACTGTGCATTTGAGGGTAGCTTTTAAACTTTTCTTATAAAAGTTTTCTTATACCTGTTTCAAAGTATTGTGTAGGTCATGTCTGACATTTCTCATGAAACTAATGTTTTTAAAGCCTCTATAAATGATTTTTAATTGAATGGCATTGCAGAAGGCAGCTGATATGCAACAAACACTGCATTCCCTCTTACTTGCCTTGTTCTGTGTTTCTTATCTGCTCTGAATAACATATTTTTATACTAATGCTCCTGTTGATTTCAAAGAGCTTAAGCATATAAGACTGTATTCAGTATGAATTAGAGTTGGTGAATACATTCCTCCTATTCTTCTTTCTAGGTTCAATGACAGAATGGACATGAATGTAGTGAAACTGGACAAGAGTAACAAGCTTGTTATGGGACAGGTTTTTTGGGCATGATCTGAAAGATAGTTGAGGAACATCCAGGTACAAGGTCTCCAAATAAGTGTTTTCAGAATAGTCTCTTGAATTCACTAGTCAGTGTTATGCATTTGGGATTTACCAGCTTTATGTGCTATGAACAGGCCTACTGAAGAGGAATAGCACATTTCTTACAGAAACTTAAACCACCAAGAATGTCAGTAGAAGTGTGACTGTCCCAGAAAAGAGGAAGAAGGTAAGGAAAAAGTAAACTTCATGCCACTCAAGAGCAGAAATCCTTTCCATAACAGCTTGTCACAAAATTGATGATGAGAACTCATTGTCCTTTCATCTTGGACCAAATTCCTTTCTCAGAGAGGTTCTGTTCAACAAAACATCATTTTCTGCAGTAAAACAACTGTGGAGTCACACTATAGCCCTATGAAGAGCTGTCTGGAAGAGGGCTTATGTCCCATGTCTGGTCTACATGCAGCAATTTTACTAGGCTTTTCAGGCCCAGGCTTGCTCACACTTGGCAATGAGAAGACAACCAACCAACTCAAGACAGGGCTGCTTATTCAGCTCTTGTTCCACCTCAAACCCAACCCAGCACCCAAAGTGTGGGACACAGCAAAAGGAGTGCTGCTTCACATCTCCCATAGACTGCATGTGGCCAGGAGGTGCTCTGGTGCTGAACTGGAAGTGAAAGGAAGACTATACAACTTGCTTCCTGCTTTGCACAACTGAATTTGAGTTTTTAAAACAGGCTTATTATTGTCCAGCTATATTTTAGATGCCACCTTGAGATCAAGAAATTAAACTTGTCTGCTTAGACAGAGGCAAAAATCATTCAAATGCTATTGCAGAAGAAGATAAAAATATATAATTATGGGGCAAATAATATCTAGCAAGCTTGCTTATAGGTCTCGTTTAATCAAAGAAAGCGTGCTGTATCAGGCAATGTACTAGCCAGCAGTTTTTCACAGCTGCAAAGTGAAATGTTACTTTGCCCATGCCCTGTCCCAGGACAGTGAGCACAGGGAGAGGGTGTTAATACATCACACTCATTTCTATCCATTTTCTTCCCAGCTAAGGAGAAAGAGAAGAAATTCAGGCCATCCTCTAGACACCTCTGCCTCTTCATGAATCCCTAGATTCATTGAGCCCTTTCTGCAGAGAAAGGCATGTACCAGTGGATAGAAGGGAAGTTTTTCAGGCAGATCTGAGGTGTCACATGTCAGAGCCTGTCTACACTGTGGATGCAAGGTTATTGTGATTGTTTTATGGTTCTCAGAAGGTATAAAGTGATGTGGTGACCTGAGCTGCTTGGATGCATTTATGGAAGGGAAAAAACACTGGATGTGTGCCCATTCTTGGTTTTCCCAGTGCGTAAGGAGGGCCTGAACACTTTTGCCTTTTGGAGAGATGTAGGACAATATGCCCCTTTGTTACTGATTTCACGTCAAGAAAGAGTTACATACAGTGTGGAAGAGGCTATAAACATCAGCAGAAGTACTGATTAATAGCAGCAACTGTATAACTGGTAGCAAAGAGGGTAAAACTTGGTTAACTGAGGTTGTCTAAATCTGCAGGTATTTTCAGTATGATCCATGCATACCAAGAAGAAAAGACATCCTAGGTAATGAAACAGCACAGTTGTTTCTTCAACTAATGGCCAATGGTGGTCCTAACTGACATCTCTGAAGGTTCCAGGAGGACTGCAAATGAAATCAGGGCATAAAAGACCTGGCAGTCTCATGCAGTCCCAGGATTAAAGAAGAAAAGCCAGGGAAGGTCAGTCAGGAAGCAGTTTCAGTTCCTTCTAATGTATTAGAAAGAAATATCATTCAGAAAACTTATTTGAAATGATCATATATGTGACTGGTTGTTGTATTTAGCATCATGATTGCTTACTTCCCCCTGATTCAAACCCACCTTTCCTCTCTGCCTGCTCTTTCTTAAGCACTCCAGGGGCTGTCCCAGGTCCATCAGAGGGAACAGACGCAAGTCATTTGTACTGTGTGTCTCACTTCAGACTTTTACCACAGCCAGTGCATGCTCCAGCTTCCAAGTGGCAGGATTTCACCTTTGGCCTTCAATAAACTGAAAGCTGTATTGCCCAGGCATAGGAACATGCCGCTGTATGACATCTTTAATTTTCCCCACCCACACTTGTAATGTCGCTTTCAGAATGCAAGTAACAAAATGAAGCAGGAGCACCTGCTCACAGAGAAAGAAAGTGTATTTACCTGTTATAAACCAATCAAGATAATTTAAATAAATGAACTTGTTATAACTAGGCACAATGACTAATCAATCGAGTTTTATGGTCTGTATTTACCATTAGTCTTAACTACACTGTGTATTTTTAAAATAAAATCATGTCTTGATTTTATAGGTTAACCCAGCATAGGCAGGTAAGAGAAAAGGAGTGTCCTTTGTTATTCTGTAACTAGGGCATTGACTGAGCTCTGCTGCATGCATTCC
>NW_010205815.1:9743-26690 GCF_000695765.1 Mesitornis unicolor
TCACCAGCTAAAGGACTTTGCTAACTGATTTATCCATCCTCTATTCAGTCTATTCCTTCGTACAAAGCATGCACTACAACACAGAGTAGTCGTAATGTACCTGTTTGCTGTTGTTGCTGGTTTTCAATATTCTTTCTCTTCCTCATTTTGGTTCCAGGTTGTACATGTCAACAACGTTGTGGTTGTATTGTCAAAGCATTTTCTCCTTCTGAAGAAACAGTGAAGTTATTTAACTATGTCTGGTATTCTATGAGCCAGGTGAAATAGAGTGTGAAAGTACAAAATACAACTCTGCACTGTCACAATCCTTGCAAATATACAGAAGTTAAGATGTTTTTCAGTCTTCCTTGCTCTCGAGGCCTCTTTGCACCACAGACACATATATAAAAAACGTGGAAAATTAAGAGCGCAGCTATGAAAACCTCCCCTCTCATGGTTACGACCTCCTGTTAAAACCACAGGCGTCATCTAGCGGACACTGTGAGAAATAGAGAGCGACAAGACGCCGCTGATGAATGCTTCAAGAAGCCATAAGCAGCAAGTTGGAGTCGAGATGCAGGCAATACCGCCCTGCAGCCAGCGAAGGAGAGCAGCGAGGACAAAGCGGCCGCACAGCTGCGCTGCAGCTCGGTTACATCCACTGCAAACACCCCGGGAGCTGCCGCAAAACACCCCGTTTTTCTAAATTAAATATCACCAGTGATAAGGAGGCAGCCCAAATTCATGCTTGCTGCAAGACTCACACATGAACTTGCAAAAAAAAAATTAGATTGTGTCTTCAAAAAGAATGGAAGAAAGGAAACCACTCTTCTGCCTCTCCATGATTACTGTGAATTCATGGTTTATTAATTTACAAATGGTGCATGGATGCAGAGAAAGCAACACTTCTGAGAATAGAACACCATCTAGATCAACTATTCATGTTTGAAAGACAATGCATAAATTTTAAACACCCTAGGAACATGCTAGAGTAGAGAGGTGGCTGTGGGCTGAAAGCTGTCTTTAAGTTTATAATAACTGTGTCCTTGCATAAAACATGGCATTTAAGCAGTTGTGTGAATGCCATCATGTTGGGAACATGTCTGCAGCATTAATACAGATCAGTCCACCCAGAGCCTGACCTGCTGGTACACAACAGCAGCTGTAAAGGATAAGGCCAAATTCACTGGGCAGGAACCCATGATACAGTTACAGGGTTAGCACAGCCAGCCTGTAAATCATGCCTTCATGTGACCTTACAACCCCACACACGTCCACATGGAAGCTCTCTATTTGCTAAAGTTAGATTACTTGTGATATACAGGAGGTTCATTCACACCTAGAATGAAAAGCTTACAGTAGGATGCTGCTATAATGAATGCAAGTCCTATAGCTTCAGTTAGAAAAAAACCATGAATTATCAAACATGAATCACAGCACTATTACTAAATAGGAAAAAAAGCATATATAAAGATCCTTCAGTGAGCTTAAGGCTCAGTTGCAGCTGAGCTGAACACCATTTGCTGGGATAGAAAGAGGTAGAAGCAGCCTTTGAGTGAGTAAATATCTTATTGGGAGGAAATAAAAAGATCTGACAAGGGAGAGGGTTAGTCAAGCAGCCTATAGACAGCACACAGATGAATGTGAAGAAGCACCTTTTGCTGCAGCACAGGAGCTCTGGCAGCAGGAGCCCTCATTAAAGGTAGTTGTAAGATGTCTGTGATGAAGCAGCTTGATCCATGAAATATGTGGATGAGACAAACTGTGCTCAAGGAGAGCTGGAAGACAACAGGGTGAAGGCAGGAAACTGTGCTGGAGTAGTCACAGCAGGAGACCAGTTGCTGGCCTCAAGGTGGACACAGCTTGGGAAGGAATACCTGCAGGATCAGATAGGGCACAAAAATTTCAGTGTAGTGGCAATGAGGGAGTACATGGTGCCTCTACCACAAACCGACTTTGAGAAAGAGTTCTCAGCAGCAAAAAACTCCTCCTCATCACCTGCTGTCACAGCAGTTCCTCAAGCACAGTATGAAGCACTTCAAAGCTGTCAGCAGGGTGGTTGTGCTCCTTCTTCCCTCACACTGACCAGTAGCATTAACCTAGTGTCCAGAGAAAACCTTTTGTTCCTTGGAGTGAAGGCACAGAACAGTTTCAGATTTGCCCGAGAGGTCAGCTCCACACACCCCGTCTCTGGCTGTTTGACACTTCCCTGCTCTGGCAGCCAAGACAGTGAGCACGATGAGCAGGGGGGTCAAACCAAGAGACAGATCATGCACTGAGCATCTGCATAACCTAGTAAGAATCATCAGCCCTACTGTGATTTATTAGCTGTCAGAGCCATATCCACAGGTGCTAACTACAAGCCCAAATGACTATAGATTGTATGTCAGTCCCGTTGCCTAGTTTGCCAGTGGCTGCTCTGAAAAGAACCACCAAATGGTTTGCTTCAGGCAGAGAGACCTGAGAAGCTGTATATCCCTAGCAAAGGGCCAGTGAATGCTTCAGAGAGGAGAGGGAAGCAGCAGACTTAGTAGGTCTCTGGCAGTGTGCAGGAGAGGCTCTGAAGGAACTTCAAGGAAGATATCAAGGGAGAGACCATGAGGGATTGACATACAACTTCTTTTCTTGGCAGTAGTGGGATGGGAGCACCAGAGTTGCTTTCCTAACTATGTTATCCCTTCAGCTTAGCTTAAAGGCTTGCAGCTACACCTCAGATCCATTTAACTTTCCCTTCCTGTGACTATCTGGTCATGTACTGTGGTGCCCTTAAGGCACAATTACCATATACCATAGGAGATATGGAGCAGGTAATCAAATCCCACAACTTTATACTTGTGCAAGCAGGCATTGAAAATTTAAAATCCTAGCACAGCCTCTCCATTTTTGCCCCTCCAGTCTTTTTAGAGGTAGATTTGCTACTCTCTTACTGCTGGTCAGCTCACAGAGGGAAGCATGAAGGAACCTTTCGTGCCTAGCTAGAGTTTATGTGCATGCAGCTTTCTTAAGAGTGCTTTTAATCACCTTACAGTCTCTGCCCCAGGAGGGGTCAGCACCACCTACCTGCAGCAGCCCTTGAAAATTACTCATGGACAAAAGATGGCTGCAGCAGTCTCTAGCCCCATCTCCGTACTTCGGTTGTTATCAGGCTTTGAGAAACTAACCTGTTTGTGAATGTAACTCTGTAATAAAGACAGGCCCCAAAGTCTATGCCTCTCTGTTAAGGCTACCACAGCTGTACAAAATGGAGCAAATAAGAGGAATTAGCCTTGCCAGGCTCTCCCAAGAAGTGCAGGAGGCTGTAGGAAGGAAAGTGTCTTCCAGAGAAAGAGACAGAAAAGCAAAGCACAAGGTAAAATTTGTTGACTTGCATCCTGACATAGAGTTTTTTAACTGCGCAAGATAGATTACCCATGATCTGCGCTCTAAATTGCAATTAAACCCTGGGGAGTGTGCTAGGGAAGAGACATTGTCCTGTGTTTGAGTCAGATTACTTACAGGAGCTACAGCAATTACCATACTTGAGGAGAAATTACATTCAAGAAACTGAATAGGGAGGATAAAGCAGAAACAAAGAGGTTCAGTACACTAAAAGCAGCCCACAAAACAATATTTAGGCTTTTGCAATTTAATTTAGACTTAAGCATCTATGCATTCTCCTGGTTCTCACACTAAGGCTTCTGTAGGACCATAAGGCTTCTGCTGGGGTGCTGAAGTTCTCAAAGGAAGCCAGATGGCATGGTCCCAGATTAACTGCAGAATCAGAAGCAACAGCAAGGGGTTGTAAAAATACAAAAGCCATTAAAATCATGGCTGTCTCTGAAACTGGTAGAAGAAAGTTGGATTTAGCTGAAATCTGGCTCAAATATGCTCTATCAGCTAAAGTAAGCCATTTAAGGGAGGATAACACTGTCATTTTCAATGAAGAGTTGCCCAGTAAGAGAGCAATATCCTCTTGAGTGCTATTGTGTGGTGAGTATTTGTCATGGATACAAGTAAAGGCTGCATTTGAACTCCTTCTGGGGTGGGAACACCCTCAGTGGAAACTCTCTCCTTCCAGCAAGGACACCCTTGCCACAGCTAGACACTGGCATGTAATTTGCTTATTCTTGAAAGGCTTATTTATTTTCAGTCTGGAAGATGTCACAAATGCAAAAGACTGTCCTGTAGTCAACTACATTTCCCCTTAGACAACAGCTGACAGTAACATTTCTTTGAAGCAGGTGTACGTTCATGTGTAGCATGATTCATTGTTGGACTTCCCATCTCCAACCTTGATGTCCTTGAAAACTTTTATCCAAACAAAGACCAATGGTACACTCCAGAATAGTTGTTTCACAAATGTGTCCTTCTGAAGTTTTAACATGCTAGTGCTGATACACAGAGACTGTTTTTAATTTACTTTATTGACAGTATCTTCAAACAACATTTCTCCATTCTAAAACCCAGCCCTTTTGTGGTTAAACCTATTTGATAACGACGTTGCCTCCTAAGCAGAAAGGTAAAACAATCTGAGAATGAAACACTGTATAGGGCTTCTGGAGGCTGACATCTGAATGTACTTAGTGGAGAGGAAACTTTTTTTTCTTACTTTCATTTCTTGCTTCTTTTATCCTTAAGCTCAGCAATAAACTAGCACTCTATGGTTAAAAAGTCAGCAGAACAGATGTATGGTACCGGTGCATCAGAATCTGTATTTCAGCTATGGGGTGTAAATTATAAGGAAGTCCTTCCAAGAAGCTTTGAGAGTATCTAGCTAGCTTTTGTTGCAATGACATTGCAGTGGTAAAGATGATGATGATAATTTGTCTTTATCATTATTATTATTCCAGTCACTTGATTACACAAAAGCAAACACTTCAGTCAAAGTTCATTCAGGGTTCACTGTTCAGCTCCCTGCTTTTAAGGTGAGTCCTGAAGAAATTTCACCGAGCACTGCACATTTTGCAATATATTTCAGTCAGCTCCAAGTTAGGTTTCTTACTAGAGGCCTGCTTGTCCCTCTGCTAACTCTGCGAAGCATTTGAAGGCCAGACTACATTACCAAGCATTACACAATAAATGCTGAGGATTTTGGTGTTAGCAGCCACATGCTAAAGTGATTTTACATGGCTTCTTTCTTATACCCGGCTTGTCCTTCACTCTTTTCATGTGCATGTCCCATTTGAGGGGAGAATATGTCTAGCAATTACAGCTTGTGGAAGATTGTTTTTATTATATTTGGGTAAGGTTACATTACCACAGAAAGTGTGAGTTAGCAACGAGAGAAGAGAATAGAAATGCCTATGTTGGGTGTCTGGATGTGTCTCTGCCTCAGGATGTGGTGCTGGGCAGACCACAAGGCCAGCCTCCACACTTCAGCCCCTGGTGAGATGTTCCTGATGGCTCCCTGAGGACATCTAAGGGCAAGAAATCTGTCCTGGCCCCTCCTGCAGTATGCTTCACCCTGCTGTCCTCAGATGCCACCCAAAATCAGTGCAGCCAAAGGCTCCTTCTCTCACCCCAAACCACGACACTGTCTCCTCATGGGCTGGAACCTGCTAGTGTCCTTAAGAAGTACTTTGAGATATCAGAGCAAAAAAAAAAAATGATACACAATGTTTATCACTGAAGTCTGCCAACCCTAGCAAGGTGCCTCTACCCTCAGTAGGAGGCTGTGGAGGAGAGACCAAAAAGGTGAACAAGGTCCCAGACTTCTGACACTCTACCTCAAGATATTTATAAGCAATAATAAGATCCTCCCTCAGTCTCCTTTCCTTCAAGAAGTGGCATGTCAGGCTTCTAGCTTGGCAAGGAGACAGTCTGATACAGCAGCTGCATGAGCAGGTTCATCCTTTCCTCTCCATACCCAGAAGCAAGTGCATTTACTAGGCCCTTGACAAGTTTTTCATGACAACAGGGCTGTAGCACCTTGTTTGTGAAGTGCTCTTCTCCCACCTTGCAGGTGAAGAACGGACAAGGGAGTTTCACCAGCAGCGTTGGTGGGAGCATAACTGAGCCCTCAGGTCACACAGCACACCTGCAGTGAATCCAGGGCCAAACTACTGCAGACGCCCATACAGTGATCTAGATCTTTGGGAGCTTTTGCCCCTTTTCCCAAACTCCCCATGGCAAATGGCCAAAGGACCAGCCCAGAAACTCACTATTGAGTTGTCCAAAGCAGAGACTGAAATCCTGCTTGAACAGAATGTTGTCCTCCAGCAGTCTGTAAAAAACAGGCTGAAATATGGAAGCCATCTCTTTGTTGTCTAAACTGAGGTTTATGCAATCTATCCAGATCTGGAATGACTAGCAATAGCTCACTGGTTATTGTTGGCCATGGATAGCTTTCTGAGATGCAAACCTTCTCCAGGGTAAAAGTTTTTCTAAAAAATCCCAAAACACCTAGATACTCCCATGTGTTATCATGTTGCTACATTATCATGGAGCTGTATTATCATGGAGCTTGATGCTCCCTGTCTCCTGTCTCCATGAGTTTGAACTCTCTTCATCTGGCAGAGACCAATGGCAACCATCACGAGCAACCATCCTTCAAAATTCTTCTGTCTCTTTCTTGGGAGCAGGGGACCTGTATTCACTTCTTGCACAGTTTAACCTGCCAAAGCAAGGAACTGCCAAGCAGGGCTAGAAATTGTAATAGTTTCTACACCATCATCATATTTCATTTGGCTATTTAAAATACAAAAGTCTTTATCAAACAGAAAGAGTTTTGCATTGTTGATGTACTCTAAAGATGGCTTGGCAGAAGTTAGCTGACTTTATCTTGCATGCAGGCTTGTCACCTGGGATATACTGAACACAAGATTTCTGGCCTTCTCTTTGGCCCAAACATCAGTCCCAACATTCACTGTATCTTGTTTTCATAGACTTCCTTAGTAGTAAGATGCACAGTAGTTGGCCTTCGTTTTCCCTCCATTCCAAGTCCAAGCCTCTGCATATACCTCAGCTTTTTGCCTCATGGCTTTAATCTCCCAAACGTGACAGTGTATTTTCTTAACACAAGAATGCATTTTGTCTTTTCTTTTTCTTTGAAGTTTTAAGCTGCATTTTGAAAGCTTTTGAGCAAACCAATGGCACGACAGTTTGAAGATGAAACACTTCCATTTAAGCATGCTGGCATAGGCACCTGCAGAATGCACGGTGAAAGCATTTTGGAGACCTGGCCTTGTGGACTCAGCTGTTAACTCCAAACAAGTACCAGAAAGCTCAGTATTTCAGAAAAGCTTGGAAATGCTTTTGTTGAAAACCTTCATTCTGTCAGAATACTTGCCTGATCTTACAAGTGGCTGTGTGGAGATAAGCATCTCTGCTTCATATTTGACAGCAATGGAAATTGGGCCACTTATAACTGCAGGTTAAAAGGCTGAGACCTATATTTTATCCTACTCTCATGGCCTTTTCTGAAATAACATGTCAGAAGACCATTCATAATTGTAATGTATTCCATACATTTTCTGGTATAATCAGTACACAGGAGGCTCTTCAGATGTACAGTCACTAGGGAGCAGTGCCTACCCTGTTTTGACTCAGGTGCAGTATGATCTTTACCCTTTGCTGTAAATTGGCTCAGAGCACATCTTTATGTGTCAGTTTTGCATACTCACTTTCAGATGTTAACAGCTTCCAGTGCTATGGAGCTGCTCTGGAGTACATGTGATTTTCATTTTACACATTTTTCTGCTCCTTCATATGCCCAAATGAAAAATCCAGCATCCAGGGACATCACATGAATTTAAAATACTCTCTGGTGGGACTTTGTGTTCAGATCTTAATGAACGGATTATCTTCATCCACATGTGGCATTTCCCAGATGTAGGAGATACATTATTATTCCTTGTTTATTTTGCAGCTTCCATGTGAGCATGCTGAGTGGATTCCTCTGTAGAAAGCCTTTACAAGTCCCTTGGGGGTAGGATGCTTTGCAGTACAAGAACCCAATCCTGAGCACGCGTAACACCAGTACTCAACTGCTGCCATCTGTAAGAGGAAGTATGGACCTCAGCACTTACACTGGAAAAGTCACTGGTATGTTCAAGACCGGGGGTATATCATGTGTAACAGAAAGGAAGGATCTTAGAAAGGTACATAAGATTAACCACTTGAGATAGTATAACAGGGAAAGCACATGAGAACAATCATTTCTTTAGTCTGGTTTCCCAAAACATTTTGTGTCTACTTTACTCCTCTCCACTTTTGAAACTATTTGTTATGTTTGCAGACAGCAGCTGTCTCAAAGATAACAAATTCAACAAGTGTCACAGATATAGTCAGTTGGATAGAGAATATATACCTTACAGATGTCTCTGTGCCAGAAGAAAAAGGGGGGGGGGGCATAGATTTATTAGTTGAGCCACATAGAATCCAACTCAAAGACATCCTTCAGCTGGGATCGCAACTTCAAGCAATGTGTTGCTTGCAGAAGGGCTTGATTTGCATTTGCAGATGTCAAAGTGAGTGCCAAGTAAAAGCAAAAGCAAAGCCAGCTCAGAAAACACATGCCAATCTTCAACTTCTTGTGCACCTGCTGAAATGCTATCAACCCACATCCACTAAGTGTGTGCTTTGGTGCTGTGGGAAGCAAAGTGTGATCTGTTGTGCAGTGAGCAGTAAGAAATGGGGCAGTGCAAAGATAAGATCTCTTATTATTGCTTTGGAGAGGTTCCTACCCCTTCCCATCCTGCTCCCACAAACAAGACAACTCCAAGCACACTGCATGGGGGTAACACCAGAAGCTGAATCAAGACATTGCTGCAAGGACCCTGTTGTTAACATGTGTATGCTTTCCTTTCTGTAAGCCTGGACTTATTACTGGTTGCCATAAATCACAGAAGATCATGCACTCAGCCTAAATTTCTGCTCATATCCTCCTCTGTTAGATGCAAACCCCTTTATGGTTAGCTACATCATCATTGCTCTGAGGTTAAATAATCACAAATAATGTTCACAGCCTCATGGATTTACTCTCAGTTGTTCTTAGTTCAAAATCCCTAAGCCACTCTCCTCTAATTCTGAGCAAGGAATTTAATGGACTGAAGAAAAGAGTTTTATCCCAAAAACCCTTTTCCTCTCACTTCTTTGCATTGCAGAGCCTCTCATACCCAACAGAGCATGCTGCCTTACCGCTACATCTGCAAACTGTTAGCCCAGGATTGCTACTCACACATGACATATCAGCTTTGTAAGCAAGCAGTTTTGCACTGGGGGATACTCCACTGTCTGGAAAAGCTCAGGTTTTAGACTGGCACCCATCCACTTGCATGAGGACAGCTGACTGTCCTTCTGTGGCCAGGTGGGTGCTCAGGCCATAGTTGTGCTCTCCTGCCCTGCTGGGTTTAGCACCAAGGGGATCGTGCAGAGCTATGCTCTGTACAGGGCCTTGTTGCCATTCCCCACCTTCTAAAAGGCCAGAAAGGAGGAAGGTGGAAGTCAGGTGAGACTGACCCACCAGACACTAGGTAGAGTCCTCACTGTCAGTTTTGATCTTGTTTTTCTCTGTACCTTCTTGCCATACCAAGATAGTTTCCCAAAGTTACCAGGCTACCAGCCCCCTCCAGGTACATCCTAGAGGCATTAGTGGCAAAACAATTTTGGTATGAAGCAGTTTGTTTCTGAACTCAAATCCTAGACCGGTTTGCCAGAGTCAGAACAGAAATCATTTTAAGCTGTGATAATGAGATTCCTGTTTTCTCAGCCCATTTATGAAAGAGTTACATGGGGAGGACATGGTGAGTGATGCAGTGGACATTACATTTGAAGCTGAGGGAACTAAGCCTTTCCTAACATAAAGCTTTTTAGTCATGCTCTGTGTAACTACGTCATCTTGAGCCTGAAAAGAAGTTTTAGCATCACCTTAATCTCAGTTTTGCATAGGTTTGCAGTATGGCTGTTGTTATGCTTCCAGAATTTCACAACTATTCTTTTTTTTTTTCTCTCTTCTCTCTCCTCTTCTCTTCTCTTCTCTTCTCTTCTCTTCTCTTCTCTAATCTCCTCTTCTTTTATCTTTTCTCTGTATACATAAATCTGGTCTTTCTAAATCTATGATCCAACAGTTCTATGACTACTTACAACATCTTTCCACAGAGGACCCAATGTGTTTCTTGTGACCCAGAAGCAAGTCATTTCAGAAGGGGGACAGTTCACCCATGTTTTCTGTCTGACTTAAAAAAGTGGAGTCTGGTCATGGCCACCTCATGTAAGAGATGCTTTGTGTAAAGAAAAAAAAAATAGGTAGATGAAAACCAGGTAGGGTGTAATGGATGCCACTATTAACTCTTGACACACAAATATTAATACTGTGTATCACTCACAGTACTGGTTCAACTAACCTGTTTCTTGCTCAACTGGGTTGCCAAGGAATAAGTAAAAAGTCTAGCCACTGTTTTAAGCTCAGATTTGGCCATCTACAGTGAGATGTAGATGCAGAGGCTGTCAGACAGACAGTGTGACTCTGAAAGCTGGCATACCTGAAACCTTTTTATCTCTTCTAAATTTATGCCTAGACTCCATCTTTCAAGGATAATTGCATATCTTAGTAGGCTCCAGCTGGTGTACGTATCAGTAGGCTTGACTGTGCAGGTTTTCACTTTTCCCTGGGTAGATTTCAGCTGTAATTATTTTTTACAGTAATTAGGAAAAGGGTCACTGGCTTTTTCCAATGAAGTTGCTCAGTCTTTCAGTTCTACCAGCATAATATCTCAACATGACTGAATATGAAGAATTAATCCTTTCTTTTCTGTTGGTCACTGTGGAAGGTCTTATTTGTCAGCAAAACCTAGACACAGCAGTGTGTCCTGTGGTAACACACAGGTTAGGCAGTTAGGTTAGTTCATTCCAGAGACCCAAATGCCCTTACATCCATTCAAAGTTTGAACTGCCGAGTTCAGGGTGAGGGGTAGACTCCTACCCACAGTTTGTGGCTATGCAGCAGCACCATAACTCCCCTGTACTGCAGGCAATGGGTCACAGTAAGAGCAGGACTCACTGGCTCTGGGATACCAATTCCAAATCACAACAAAAGGGACAGCTGCAGCCCAGGAACTTGACCTCTGACCTGCTTCTGGATAGAAAAAATCATTGTAGCTTGTTCACAAAGAGCTGGTGCTGTGAAAAAAACAGGAACAGAGGAAACTGGCAATGTTGAATTATTTGATTTTTTTTCCAGTTTGCATGTTTTCATTATTATGGGATGCTTCCTCCCATAAAACACCATTTCCTGTCTTCCCATTTACACTTAGATTCCTGCCACTGGTTTCCACCTGCCCACACACGCATGTCCAATTATCCAGCTGTTTCACCAAACTCTCTGCCTTGATCTACCTCAAGCCTAGCAGCTCAATATACTGATTCAAAGACACCAAAGACAAATGACAGTTTTTAAGGCAGGCTTGGTGGCAAGCCAGAAGTGCTGATGCAGTCACCTTTGGAAAGCCAGCACCTGAGAGAAAGCCAGCAACCAACCCACACCTATTGAGCAAAGGCTCTCTCCCTACCCACCACAGCTCCTATCTCAATTCTCCTGTGCCACATGAGGGTGAAGCACTGTCACTGCAGCAGCTGTTAATAACCTATCCCTTCTCCAGGTGAACCCACCACTGCCCACTCCTTACTACCAGGCCAGGCAATAAGCCAGGAGCCTAGAGTAAGCCTGGGGCACTATTAATTCTCAGTTCCTCTAGTTCTGTGCACTTATACTCCTCTGCACACCTATAAAAACTTTTGTCTTGGCATGTATATGGAGAGCACACATGGTCAAGTGGCTACTTCTGCTCTACAGAGGCACATGACTGAAAAAGGCAAGAGTGCTATACTTCCACTGCAAAGATGTGTGAGGAAAATCACACGCTATCTCTGCTTATGCTATCTTGCCCAAGCAACTAATCATCCTCTTCTTGAACAATAGATTTGATTAACATTTTCAACAAAGGAAAGGAAAATGTGATCTGGGTGCAACAAGCTTTCAAGATATATGAGAGGTAAGGTCCGGGGTCTATGAAATAAAAGGAAACTAAGTACAGAGAGAAATAGCTAATGGAACTGAAGCAAGACATGAGCAAGTGACAGCAAGACAGGGTGGCCAAATGCTTACTCCAGTGAGACTAATTCATTAAGCAAAGCAAAAAATTTGTTCAAGTTTCACCTTAAGGGTCACATTTTTTCAAATAGTAAAAGAAATGTCAGTCCTCTTCTGATGACTGGGATTTCAACAAAACCAACTACAACATAAATATATTATGTATCTAAGTGTGTGCATGTGTATGTGTATATATATGTGTATATATATATATATTAGTGCTTGGTATATCTTCAGAGTTTAAATTTGTTCAGTTCAACTGGTTCTTTAAAAGGTTGAGAGGTACCACTTTGTTTTGGTTTTCTGGTCTTTTTTTAAGAGCTAAATAAAGACAAGTGAATTCCTGGAAAAAAATTTCAGATGTGAAATTGAGCAATGTTAAATGCACACATTGTCAGGCAAAAAAATATATATGCAGTACTAATTCCAGTATCCAATATTAGTTCACTACATAGATTGCTGAACTCCCTTTCATCTGTCTTCCTAGTTTATGCCAGTAGCTTGAAAAACAAAACAAATAATATTTTAATAACAAAGGAAACCCTGCTTAAATTAAAACCCCTTGATAGCATTTAATGTTCAACTAAGCCAAAGAAGGAAGTTGTACTGAAAGCAAACAAATAGGAAAAGTGAAGAATTTCACTCTATTTACTTCAAGTAAAAGCTGCTTAGCTTGGTCTGGCTGCTTAACTGATTAACAAGCAGATTCAGCTCTCAGCTAAGTTAAAACTCCCTCTAATGGCAACTGGGTAAAGGACAGAGTTTGAAAAAACGAAAAGCATGTCACTGTGTTTGAAATGTATTTTCAGCTAGGCAAAATCTAGTAAGTATAAATTCTTTTGAAAAGTGAAACTTTAGTTAATCCCCAAGATTCTTTTAAATTACAACAAATTTGTTTATATTCCTAACATAAGATTTTTATGTGATTTGCAATATGTGTTTCATTAAAACTTACACTTATGTAAAATGTGTTTTCTCCAATGTGTTTTTTGCTTTTAAAAAGTGGCTTAGAAAAGCACTCCTTCCACCCATGAGAAGAGTCCTGCTATTCAGCATCACCACTTCTAGCAGAAACGCTGAACACTATCAGAGATTCTTACAGGATCATAAATCCACAGGCTTAGATTTATTCATAGAAAAATAAGCATTTAACCAGTGTAGCAACATGATAAAATCAGAATGTTCTGCTCACAAATGCAAAACAGAAATTTGCCTCAGAAAATAATAAAAATTATGAACAAATGACTGCTCCTTTCAACTGTCTGAGCACAGTCTGCAGGATAAAAATGCTAAGGAAGGAATTTAACCAAGGGGTTACTGGTTAGCACTAGATGAGCTAAAAGTAACATAGAGGAAAAACTTACAAAACTCAGCCAAAATCAAAGCTGGTAACAACTTTTTCTACAACTTTGAGGGCATTTCAGATTCCCAGGTAAATTCTACTGGTTAATCTTCTTTGTTTCTGCTATCCTTGCAAAAGGGCATAGAATTGCAAAACTGATAAATCGTTACTTGATTTCTCATTAGCAATGATGATTCTGTGCCTCATTTTTACAGCCTAAAGGTGATTTCAATTAACACAACACAAGAATCTCAGACTCTTACTGGTCTAATGTGAAATATTTTCAGAAAGGAAATATTCTAGGGGGTGGAAATCCAGAGTAAAGTCAGCGGAACATAAAAAAAAAAAAACAAAACTAAACAAAACATTTTTTTATTCAAAAACTGCATTTTAAAAAATGCTGATGTTTTGTCCAAAAGCTATTCTCCTCAAATCCAATCTAATAACTCTTCTGCTTTAGGAAGAAATGTTTTTATAGAGAGGTGTGAACTAAATCCATCTTTTACACAAGCATGCACTCCCCCTTCAAAATAAGAATGGCATTTGGAATCTGATCCAAACCTCACTTAAGATAATAAAAAAAAGTCTTGTGAGTTCACACTAGCCTACATGCACAGTTATTACCTTTTCTCTTAGTTACTGGAGATTCAAAGCAGAAATGACCACTTACTCTACCAAGATAACCAGTAAGTATATTGATAATAGTAGACAAAAGAATAAGTAAAGAAGAAGTATAGTATTAAAGTAGGGTATGATTGCCTGTGAGTTACTAGGCACAAAACAGAGATCAGGGAATAAGTCTATGACTGTAGGTAAACTCATTTTATTGAATAGTTTGAAGTGCTGCTTAAAATAACACCACTTTACACTCTGTACATGTAGTTTCAATTCTAAAATCTTAATTTCTTTTTTCAGAAGAGAAAACATGCGTATTTATTTACAGCATTTTAAGATAAAAGAAATAATTACCATTTACAGCAGAAACTCCTCTTTACAAATTTTTTAAGAGATATAGTAGACAGTAGCAATTCTGCAGAGGGCAAAGCATACAAACTCTCTACACCAAAGTTATAGTTTATTCATTGAGAGACATTAGCAACTGCAGAAGAAGTTATTTAAGGATGGATTCAACTGAAAACAACAGTGGCTCAGTTGTTGAATATTTTGTTGTGGCCTGGTTGGCCCCAAATAAGTTTTTTGCACATTTGTCTACTGTAATCTTGTATTTTTGGTTCTCTTTAATGGCACACTCTCTGTATTTCTTAGAAGCATCTTCAAAAGTCTCTTTCACAAAGGAAGGTCTCACCTCTGCTCCTGATCTATCAGGAAATGTTTGCTGAAAAAGCGACTGAAACTTACTATATTTGAGTGGTGGAGGGGGCTTGGTACTGTCTTTGCTGATCTTGCTTAATACTTGTTCCTGAGGAGCCAGAGAATCCTTATCAGAAATCTGAAGGAAAGCTCTTTTTGGAGGAGAAAAAGCTGACCTCTCACGAGCTTCCTGAGAAAGGCACAGCATTTCATTACATGACTGCTGAATATCTTGCGTGTGTGTCAGAATGAGTGAGTTTTCCAGTTTTGGAGACATGACGTTGTGCTCGGTGTTTGGACAATCCTGACTTTGTGAGACCTTGGCATCCCACACCACCCCTGGTTTGAGAGTTTGGACAGTAGTAGCATTTAACAGGCACTGCTGGTAGAGGAGAGCATCGCTAATGGGACCACATTTTGGCCACACTAAGAACCTAGAAGGCAGGGGATACTGCCTGTAGGTAGTAGCTACACTGACATTTGAAGAAATTAGTTCCATGTTGCTGGGTCCTGAATATTGCATAGTTAGATCAAGGCAGGTAGGTAAAAAATTGCAAAACTCCTTGTTTGGAGTCTCAGCTTGAGCAGTGTTGAAAGCTGTTTTGTACGAGTTGTATTCAGCTCCATGCACCATGCGGTTAGGGAGAAAAAGGGCAGCTGCTTGAGTAGCTTCCATCCTCTCTCTCTCTTTATACTCTCTCTCTAGCATAATGTTCTCCAGCTCTTTATCAGCAAAAGCCCGTCTCTTTCTCATCCTGTCACTTACAGGGGGTGGCAAGGGTGAACTCCCTCCCACGTAAGGGTCTGTTGGAATAGGACGGTAACCTAAAAAAACAAAGCAGTATTAGGCACAAAGCCGTGTGAGAAAAATATTAAAGCTGTGTTTGTAAAAGGGCTCCGTTGGAGCCAGTCACACCATGCACCGAGCACTTGCTATAGACAAACCCTGGGCACTGTCAGCTCCTGTTGAAATCACCGTGCTACAGAGGATCAGCTTCCTGTGCCAACACTCACATGGAGTACCAGTTCATCGACACAGATAAGCAAGCCCTGCTCCTCTGACTTCTGTAGTCTCCTTCAGTGCTAGCTGATTAGTAACTTTAAAGAGCAACTCCAAACCAGCAGACTGAGGAGGAAAAAAAAGTTAAAAAAAAAAGAAAGAAAAGCAAAAAAAAGGCAAAACCATGCTGTGTTGTTATGACTAGCATTGCATCATGCAGCTTAAGGAGATAACCACCCATTTTTAACAAATAAGGAAACTATTCAAATACTTTATTTCTTCTGAACTAAAAACATTGATAAAACATAGAAATCGAGTCTCCAGTATATTAAATTATGAGGCTAACTGGATTCATTTACTATAGCCTGTAAGTTCCAATCCTGCTTGTTCTACCCAGACAAGTAATCCCATTGAATTAATGGAACTACTCATATGCATAAGGAGAACAGGGTTTTTACCTGTTTTCACTCACATTCCTCTCACACGGGTTTTCTCATTGCCAAGAAAGATAGCTATACCTACAGCTGATGCTTTTTCTACTCTCTAAAGATGAATCACTATGTACACATTGCTACAGATGGTAGAAAACTCCTAGGAGAACTAGGAGAGAAGAAAAAAAAAGGTAAGATAAATTACAGGAAAGAAAACAGAAGATAATTTTTTGAAGGAGTGAACTGCGGATGAAAATCAGAGGTTTCTGACAAGATGAAATTTTAACTGTGCTTGCACAGGCAAAGAAAAGAGCTTTCTATTGGGAGTGGGAGGGAGAAGCTAGGTTTGAGAACTGTAATGCTTTACAAGGCTACAGTTTGGAAAGTAATTAAAGCAGATGTAGAAATAAATTTAGCCACGGTCCAAAGAGGGATTAGGGAACAAAAAATAGACCCTCTCACTAAAATATCCATCTTTAAGAGGTCATTCTTCCACAGTTGATATTTTCGACAAGAAAAAAGAATAATAGCCTGTTATGCATATGTTATACATATACAACTGATAATGCAGCAAAGGGTGCTGCCATGTTATGCGTTCAGATCGAAAGAAAAAAAAACTAATTTATTTACTCATTCGCTGATAAAAACACCCGCGAATAAATTATCTTGCACTGCAAAACGCCGCTGGGCAGTCATGTAAAAAGAATGTCAGCTTGTAACAGTAACTCTCAAATTTCAAATTGCCGTTGCTAGCATTTCAGGCATTACTTTGGGCGCGGGAGAGGGAGGGAACTGAAATCCTGCCACTTCGATTCCA
>NW_010205815.1:26944-27153 GCF_000695765.1 Mesitornis unicolor
CGTGGAAGCCGGGGGGATGTTCTTACCTTCCAGGATGCTCTTAGCCAGGAGGCTGGGCGTCCGGACGTGCCTTTGGTAGACGGCTTTGCGCTCCAGGCTCGCCTGCTTTCCCGCCAGCCCCTTCTTGTCCTAAGAGAGCGATCAAGCCACGTTGTCAGCCCGGTGGCCGCCCGTCTAGTCCCATCCCCTCCCGTCCCATCCTCTCCCCC
>NW_010205816.1:0-595 GCF_000695765.1 Mesitornis unicolor
CCCCCCTGCCGACCCCGGTAGCCTGGCAGCGCCCATACCTGAACGTCTTCAAACACTTCCGCGTGGAGGAATGGAAGCGCTCTGCCAAGGAGGGCGATGTGGCTGCCTTCACGGTAATGGGGACACTGGCACCGCAGGGTGGGGGGGGACCCCCCCCGGCAGTGCTGACCCCCCCCATTATCACCCTTTTCTGTGATTCTGAAAGGATGCAAGACTGAAGGGAACTGTCTACCGGATCCGGGCCTCCGGCTCCACCAGCGGCTCCCTGCAGCTGCCCCGGACTGGGACGCAGTCACTGGGGCTGGTGGGACGCTACCTCTACCTGCTCTTCAGGCCCATGTCCCGCAAGCACTTTGTTGTCCACCTGGATGTTGCCACCGTGGTACGTAACACGGGGTGGCCTCGTCAGACCGCCATCATTAGTGGCATGGCCCTGGAGGTGGCAGCGGTGGTCTTCTGCATTTAGGCATGCAGAACTTGGGTGGTCTTTGTTGCTGTTAGGGGGTTATCCTGGGCTGGAGATGGTCTCCATCCTTGTAGCATCTCTACTTGGGACAGGGAGCATGCGACATGGCCACGTGCCTTCTCCTCTGCA